>NW_027153864.1:0-337 GCF_002600585.1 Cystoisospora suis
GCAACAAGGAAACGAGGGAACCTCGCGGGACCAGAAGAATAGCAATCAATTCTAGGGTCCAAGGGCTACCTAGCACGAGAAGGAAAGAACAGGAGAAGCAAATGAGGAAGCAGCAGATCGACGCACATCAAGCGCAGAAGCTGCAAGAACGACAAGTAGACCAGACGGAGTTCCCAGAGGCCGAGAACGGCCAGATCACGCACTAGGCGGACTAACAATCGAGAGACGGGCTCAACAGGAGTATATCCCGAGACGGACAGCCCCGGACAAGGCGGGTATACCTCACCAGAGCCCTGAGCATCCCCAGCAGATCACCGCCGCATCGACGACGCCGCCT
>NW_027153865.1:0-280 GCF_002600585.1 Cystoisospora suis
AGGGAGACGCGCCAGGAGTCAGGACCGTCTGAGGCATTGAGATAGCACGTCGCGGCGAGGCTGTCCGGAGAGGGACAGAGCGTCCCCATGCGCAGAGAAGGCAACAGCCGCAGAGATAGCAGTAGAGGGAGGTCGTGCACAGGTCAAGGAACCCCGGTGAACCGTCCGCACGCGCAGAACCCGTGTATTCCACCGAGGTAGGTTAACTTGAAGTTGTTCCTCTTCGCTGAAGGTTCTGACCATAGGGAAGCAGGACGCTCGTGAGTGGTTCCTAGCATGG
>NW_027153866.1:0-26561 GCF_002600585.1 Cystoisospora suis
CTAGAGAATCTAAGTGCCCCCTCATTCACTACTATATCTACCTATCTGTGTTTGATCTACCTATCTATCTTTGATCTACCTATCTATCTTTGATCTACACATCTATGTATCTGATGGATCTACTTGTCTATCTATCTGTATGTTTGCCTGTGTATGTTTTCCTATCGCACTCCTGACTACCCATGAGAAAAGGAAGAGAACAATTCCTCTCCTAGTAGCCTTCTTCTTGATCTATCTTTATCAGATAGATGGATAGATCAAAGAGAGATAGGTTTCGATTCAAGATAGGTCGATAGATATAGATAGATGAAAGAGAGATGAAGCTACACGTGTAGGGTTTCCTTTCTTCTGTCCGGAGATAGGAAATGAAAAGAAGAAGAAAAAGAGAGAAAGAGAAGACGAGGCAATCGACATCAGGTTCAGCGTCATTCTTCTTCTTCTTTGGCTCTTTTCTTCTTCTTCTATCTGTCCTGTGTGATTTGTTTGACTCTTTTATTCTGTCTAGTTCTCTCACTTGTCAAGATAGAGAAGAACATCCCTAATCATTTGCATATTAAGAAGATGATCTTTCCATCGAGCTAGGAGAGTTGAGAGAAAGACGTCGTCATTCTGCTGTTCCGCGATTCCTGTTGCAATCTCTTTCAGATGATTCTCCACGCACTGCTTTGTCCCTTCGTACAGAAGACGACCTTTCTTATGAATTACCAACATATAGGCATATCTGAAAAGAAGAGAGATCGATCAACAAAGGAGGAGGGGCAGGACGACGAAAATGACAAAGAAAGAAGAAAGAAAGATGATTGAAAAAGAAAGATTTAGAAAGATTCCTAGTTTATAGAGATGTAAGAGAACTGTAGAATGAAAGACATAGATGGCCTCTGTCTACTCCTGTAGCCAGAAGAGCGTGAGTGTGGGGCGATTGAACTTTCTCTTCGTCCAAAAAGGAAAGAAAGCCAAGGCATATTCATACATATATATATAAATACATAAATACATACATATTCATACATACTCATACATATTCATACATAGGTACTGATACACGAATATTCATTCATTCATCCATACATCGAAAGAGAAAAGTTGATTGACGACAGGTGTGATGGAGTGTACGTACAGCTGCCTTCCTAATCCAGATATGCCTACACACATTTGTGTACGTCTAGAGATAGTAGATACATCTCTCCATCTTATCAAAGGTAACGAAGACAGATAGGAAGGTCAAAAGAAACAGACTGAAAGGCAGAACATCAGCGACAACGTATATACAAAGATAGATAACGCTTTTTATGGAAGGAGAAGGAATTCACTCCACCCCCGTCGGAAATGAGAAGGACTGCCCAGTTTTTCACCGTTTTGGGGTGAGAACACATCGGCGCAATCGTTGTATTAGTAGACTATGGGATCTTCTTGAACCTGCTTGCGAGGAGATGAAGAATGATGAAGGGAGAAACGGAAAGAGAAAGGGAGAGAAAGAAAAAAAGAGGAAAAAATTTCCCTGGAAGGCAATAAAGAAGAGAAAGAGGGTGGTTTCAGTGCCTGCTCACTCACGACGAGAGGTCACCCAACTGAAAGATTCGACGCTTTCTGAAATCTCGACCGGGAGAAAAGACGATTATTGGAGAAGAATTCAAGGACAGAAAAAAGGTTTCCACCTCTAGAAAACATCTCAAAAGTCGATGGCACATGCAAGAAGAAAAGAAAGACGAGGCAAAAACAAGGACACATGAGTGAGGGGGTTGAAGGAAAGAGAAAAGATTATCTTCTGCGTTTTCTTCTTCTACTTTCTATTCTTCTCGCGTATTTCTCGGCGAGAACAGAAGAGAAGAATAGCAAAAAGAGGAGAAGGGAGACCAGAGAAGAAAGAGGACAGAGAAAACAACTCCTTTCTCCGGAAGAAAAGCTAAGGAGAAAGAGTAAGAGAGAGGCGATGGTCCTTCCTTCTTTACGTGAGCAGCAGCAGGAGCAGCAGGAGCAGCAAGAAGGAAGGAGACATAATCGAAGAGTAGAAGATAGATACGGTTTCGCGAAGGAGAGGGACGGAGAGAGAGAGAAAGCGTGCGCTTTTCACTGGAGAATAAAGACAGAAAAATCCACGGTATATGGGAGAGACAATAGAGTAATGAAGATGAGTAAAGAGAAATTGGCTTTTTCTGTCTAAAGAAGAGATACCACCGAAAGGCGATGAACCTCTACAGTTCAACTCCCGCCCGATACTAGTGAGCTGTTTCCACCACCCTTGTCTGTTAATACGTGAGATAGAACGGTAAGACTACATACACACATACATTCAATACCATCCTGTAGACTTCTCTCTCTTCGTTGCTTTTTTCGTAAATCGATGGCTTCTCTCTTTTTTTTGTTGTTCTGAGGTAGAGCCGCCATTCGCTCAGAAGAAGTCTGGAGAATTCTCTGCTTCCTGTCCAGCCATGTCTACTCAAAGAGCCATTGCAACTACGGACAAGCGACGGACGGCAACGAGAACGAAAGACTTGAAAAATCTTATGACTCAGCCCCATTATGCTGTTTGAGATTCTCTCTTATTCTTTATCTTGCGATGTCTACAGTTTCTGGGCTTCCCCTTTGACCGTGTTGGTCGAGCACACTAGAGAACAGCGACCTTTTTGTAGAGAAAGCGTAGCAGCGAATGATGGGTAAGCTGAAGAACTACATAGAACACACACACATCCGAGTGAAGAAACTTCAATAACGTGAATCCGACAATACACACACCCACTACAGAAAGCCTAGGAAACAAATACCGCCTTCGCCGATGGCCTGGAGAGGAAAGCCGGTATTGTTGGAGAACTTGTTTTGTCTGTAAGAAACTGTCAACTTGCCATCTTTTTTTGCTTCCTAGTGGCCAGACGTCTCAGGAGATATGCTTAATCTACCTACAGATAGGTGTGAAGTTAGCGAGTTGATGACAAAGCGCGAGAGCTTTCCCAAGCAGAAGGGACTTCCCCGGTGGGTTGATGGGTGCTATTGCCCGGACAGCCAGGTGGAGGACCGGCCGGGGAACATCGAGACGGCAGTCTTGTACGAAATTTCTGAAAGACTATGTTTGACAGTTGCAGCTAGCCTTGTTTCGTTCCCGAGATTGCGTTGGTGAGTTCTGTTGCGAACAAAGAAAATGAGAGTTCCGGGAGCAAGCCGTCCCTTGGTGTCTCCCGATGTTTTTGACCAGCCAGGCCAGGGTGAGAGACGGTCAGTTGTTGCCAGGAAACCACGTCTGTTATTTTTGCGAGAAGTAACAGGAGCTACGACTTCTGTTCCATCCAAGGCTTGATCCTTCTTTCTTCGATCATTTTAGTGAGTTCTTCGGAGCCAGAGTTCGTATCTTTCTGGCCTAGTGTTTTGGCTAACGAGCGATGCGAATTGGGTGCGGGGACTCCCCCGTAAACCTAATGAAGCTATGAGACTGAAAGCGTCTGTGAAGTTCTCAGCCGAGTGAGACGTTGCGGCGGCTCGCTCAAACTAGCTACGGGGTCTTAGAAGCTCACGAAGCTGACATAGAGGGCGCGGGCGCTTAGCCCGCCCCGTACCATCGACTTCTTCATTGCTGTTACACTGAGGTTGCATCTTTGCCTAGGCATACTTGTAGATGAAATAATCCAGTGGCGTCGCAGTCGATCTGAGAAATCAACCAGAGCTAGCCACCAAGTAAGGAACTTCTTTTCCCAGAGGGGGGGGCGATCCCTTTGTAGGCGGCGCCCCGGAATTCTGTCCAGCTGCACGAGAGTATGAAGGCGACTGTGCGAAGAGCACTTTAAAACAAGAGGAAGAACATTCTCAGAGCCCGATTTGCTGAGAACGCCACTCGTTTTCCTTTTTGAGGAAAACGAGTGGCGTTCTGCAAAGTGAGGGAAGCATGACTAGATTTGGCAGAATATTTTTGTACGGTGGGACTGTGCTTTCATGCCATCAACAATGCCTATCGTGCCTCTTGAAGAAGATTCTACCCTGTCTGTAATTCAAGCGATATATCGACAGCCAGCCGGCTAGATCAGACTTGTTGTCCATACTAACGCCCCACGTGAAGCTGGTTCTCAATTCGCCTCCTTTGCCGGAGTCGTCTCGGACTGAAAGCCCGTTCGGCCCTTCAATGAACGCTCCTTCAGGAACAGGAGTTGACCTACAACCTGCACGATGTCTTTGCCGTGTACATACACTCACCCGTCACCACCACAAGTGCAGTGACATCCTGTTGCTCCTCCTGCTGCCACACCATCGAAATGGTTGTTGTGCTGACAAACAAGGACGGTGACAAGAATTACCTTTAAGAAGAAACAGATGTACGTGGAACCTTAGCGACAAGTGAACCTTTTTCAAGGTCTGCCAACCTGCTAAGAAGGCCCCCACACGTGTCGATGGACGAGGCTTCTCTCTCGGGAGAGATATAGGTTCCCCCCCAGCTCTTTTCCCCCCGAGACGTGCCTTGATTCTGTACGCGACCACGGTGTGGACGAACGAACAGAACCTTTTAAGCCTTTGAAGTGACTTTACCTTAACATTTCCTTCCTCACTCCAGCATTGTACGCCTTTTCTCAGGTGGATACTACTGACACCCATACTACCACCATTGTACTGTGTACGTACACTGTCTATACTTTCTCCTTGTCTTAAAGCGGTTTTCCTGACAACCGCTCTTGATCTATCTAGGTGACAAACTCAGCCATACAGCCGTCTGATACCCTTTCATCTTTTCACTTCTCACGTCTTTCATTGAGAACTTGGTTGCGTGTTGTTCTGACGGTGTACAATCCTTTTCCGGTGTATATACATCCATTCACGTCTCTTCGTTCTTTCTGTCGAGTACTTCGTCCGGTACCTTTTCTGTAGCTCTTCGAATGATATCACCAAGAGAACTTCGTGATTGCGTCATTCCTCGTCTGGTGGTTCCGGGGTGTACATACACTTGTTTTTCTTTTTGAGTAATATAGTCGTCATAACAACCGTCTCTGGACTGACCGTCTCCTGCTCCGTTATCTTCAGTGTCACGGCTGGATCCGACCGCACGGCGGAGATCTCGGTTCTCAGGAAATGCTCCCCCCCATTCCCCTGCGTTTTGCAGAGCCTGCTTGAATGCTCGGCTTCCTCTTTCTCCTACAAAGAGATTCCACAGAGGTTTTAACACGGCTTGAAGTTGTCCCTTAATCCTGACCTCTTGTCCTTTCTTCTCTCTTTTCGTCTCCATCTGCCCCCCTTCAAGGTTCATCTTCCCTGCCTCTCTCAGCAACAACTTCCTCTCTATATAGTCCGCGTACTTCGCGTACGCTTCGAGCACCTCCCGTCTGGTTACTAACCGACCCGCGCTTTTTTCCTTCTCTTGCGTCCTTACATGATCATCAAAAGAGGTGTCCATACACCTATAGCAATTTCGCGTGCAAGTAGATGAACTCCCACGGGCTTCCTTGGGTGCCCCCGTGACTGTACACGGTGGGGCGTAGATTCGAAGAACACTAGTCCTCGATTCTATACCACGTAGAGTACTCCCATCTGATAGTTGCGCGGTGCATTCTGATTCTTGTCTTCTTTCATTCTCCTGTCGTTCTGTTCTTCGTATGATAGAATCCTCTTGACTACTTTCATTCCCCTCATCTACTAAAGGAGTCGACCACCCTTGTCTGGTCAACTCCTCTTCCTTGTCCTTCCTCTCGATTCTTCTATCTCTTTCGTCTCTTCTTCTTAGTTGTCTTTCAACAAAGGCATCAGCTCCAGATGCCCAATACCAAGGTCTTTCCAGTAGTCCACGGCCGATCATAACACCTGCAAGTAGATCTTCACTCCTGATAAGATGTGCTTCAGCCTCATGAAAAGACGTAATCCCCCCATTAAGTGTGAAAGAAAGATGAGGAAAGTCTTTGCAAAGTTGATAGACCCATGCCGGCTTGAGTTCCGGAATACATCGATTCTGTTTGGGTGTAAGTCCACCTAAGATACCTGGTCTCGCATGAACTTCAAAATGCTTTACAGGAGAAGAAGAGGAGACGATATCTATGAAAGATGCTAAAGATTCATACGTGCATGATGAGGTTGAGGATGTATACGGAGTACTCTTCCTAGTACCTCCAATAGATCTATCCCTACTCTTAATATCCATCTCTGTAAAGGATTTTGGCTCATTCTCTCCATGAATCTCCTCTTCACCCTCGTCCGCCATCACAATACCAACACGACATTTGACAGAGATAACAAATCCTGAATGAGAAGGACTAGAGAAACGATAAGGACAACTCTTGTTCCTCTCCACCGCGTCCATGTCTTCAATTGTATATCTCCCCTGAGGCATTTCTAAATCAGAGAAGCCCTCATAGAGACGTCTACATAGATCACCAACCCGCTTTGCGTCTTTCATAAGTGACAACCCGAATGTTCCGCTCTTTGCTACTCGAGGACTAGGGCATCCACAATTCAGATTAACACGAAAGACCGTGCTTTCTTCTCTTTTCTCTTTCCTCTCTTCGTTTGCTTGAAAAAGAGCTTCTGAAGCAATCAGACGACCTGTGTTATAAGCTGCTTGAAGACATGATAAGCCAAGTTGCAAGATACATGGATTCGAGAGATCTCTACAGCTAGAGACTTCACCGACAAGACGTTGAAAGATGCGATAGTGCGGATCTACTTTAGGCTCTACAGAAGGAGGTAAAGAAGAAAAGCTAGGAGGGATAGATACCATTTCTGTATAGAGGGTTAGATGCCTTGATATGAAACTCATTAACATTCTCCAGTGCGAATCTGTATAGTCCATCATAGGGGCTGTTGACAGAAGACCGACTGGACTTCTGTCAGGAAACATTAACGTTCCCTTGGAGAAATCAACCAAGGAATGTGCAGGCTTCCCAGGATAACTTTCTCTTTCTCCTCTTCCTACCGTCATCGACACTGCTGTCATGTGGAATCGAGGTCGTTGGAACGGAAGTCTTTCTTGGTAAGAGGAGACAAGCGCCTCTTTCTTTCCCCAGACAGGAGATGAAGATAAGATTTTCTTCTTGGATCTATTATCGTCTGTTGAGGGAAGAACAATAAGAAAACTGGCACTCTCTGATTTGTTACGGAGTGATAAAGAAAGAGAACGGGCGCCTTCACTCCTAAATTCGTCAGTCCCCCTTTGTCTCTCCCCTGATAGGAGAGGTGAGATTCTAGGGCAAGGTAGCAGCTGCCTCGTTGGTCGAAGAGCGGTGAAAGCCTTCGTCGTCGGAGGATACTGCACACGTGGAGTGATACTGAATGAGTCTGTGGAATCTTCTCCCAGAAGAGATCTGAAGAAAGACAGGGGAGACGTCTTGAAGAAAACAGACTTCCAGGGGTATGCCGTTATCCGCTGGGATAAAAAAGCAGGAAATGATGAAAAAGAATGACAAGAACACGCTTGAGATGCTGGAAGGAATTTAGTATGAGGAGGTGGACTATTACTACGGCCTGTTCTTGTGTCATGATTCTTATGATGAGGTCGCCTTGGAGGGATACAGCCACCTCGATAGACAAGAAAGGGAAACGGAGAACGCTGATGGATGGATTTTGTACATGCAAGGTTCGACAGAAATCCTCTTCTATCTTTTCTCCGCCATTGCACCGTGAAAGATGCTGGGGAGGACTCGCGTGCCGTCCATGAAGAATCAGATGGCTGAGAATTTTCACTGCTGTCAGGAGAAAGATGCGACAAGAGGAGAGACGTACGACGATGCTTGCCGGGGTGTGCGTACAGTGGCGCGCCTGTTGAGAGAACCGGAACCCATGGAGATACGCGAAGGAGACCAGGAAATGAGCCACACGGCTGGAGTGGCTCGGAGATTTTATTTAGTGATTTCTCCGTCAATGGAAGTAGAACGTTTCTTGAAAGCCACGGTCCCAGATGTGCGTGGCCAAATGAAACAAACACAAGCAGAGTGGAGACCACTCGGATCAGCCTCGATACTTGGATCACCCGACGCTGTGAGCTCCCTTTCCTGCGTAGTAGTGACACCCTCATTGTGAGGGTGCTCGATCCGATCCAGAAGAGCCATAACCGCTCCCTGGAACATTGATTTACACATATATAGGCTCAGTTTACTTCACCTTACTCCGGTAGAAGCTAATGGAAGTTAATGGAACGACGTAAGGCAAAGAAGCCAAGGAGTGTCTGCAAGCTCCTTTCTCAAGGAACGCTGTTCTCGTTGCACCGGTGGTCTTTGGAACAGAGGGCAAAAGGCAGCTTCAGTTTAGACTGAGACAGAGAGACAGTTTGTTGACAACCGGAGCGACGTACGGGGCTATCGAGTTGTGTCGATACTCCGGCGGGAACAGCATACCGTCACCAGGGAGAAGTGAAGGCGGCGGAATATCTGGGACGGGTGCATGGGTTCAGATAGAAGGAAAGCAGATATCTCGGCCTGGTTAACGGTTCAGCTCCTATGTGTGACCACGAGAAAATGAAGTCGACGCAGCACTGTCTTGGTAGACACTCCGTTTTGCATCTACTGGATGCCCATGCAACCACTCGGTAAGCAGCTGCATCTGGTATGGGAGACGAGACAACACACAAAATGGCATGCAAGATATCATCGGTATAGCCTAGCAACCGACTTCGCCAACATCACTCTCCATCTTCAATTGGTTCGAAGTAGTTGTACTATCCATGAGTACAGTTAAGTATGATAAGTCTCACTCTGCTAGCAATAGAGGTAATTTGCCAGACTGGTTGGTCCACTCTCACGTAGAACCCGTATGGAGTATTTAGGGAAGCTCGGTAATCCTGATTCTACACGCGCGTTTGTATCCTACATGAGAACCAGGGTCACTTCAGGTCAGGTGCACACCTTGTCTCAGTTGGCGAAATCGGAGTGCCCGGCAATACTGATGATTTCTTGCATGCCCTCATCGGGGATATCTCCTCTCGCATACCAGATGCAGCTGCTTACCGAGTGGATGCGTCGGAATCCAGTAATTGTGAAGGTTCAGTGGCAACACTTAAGAGCAGAAACACAGTTCTGTTTGTTTCCCCCTAGGGGCCGGTAGCCCGGAAGACCGCGTACCGTCCTCGACGTCGTAACACACTCGCGGGCCTCGCGCTCGTAGACACGCCGAGCTTACGGGGCTCGTATGTATGCATCCACCGACGCATCCACTCCGTAGGCAGCTGCATCTGGTATGGGAGACGAGACATCGCCAATAATGGCGTGCACGAAGCGTCAGCATTGGCGGGCAAGCCGATTGTGCTAACAACACACTACATCTTGGCTGGGTTCGAAGTAGTTGCACTATCCGTGAATACAGTTTAGTATGGTAAGACCCACTCTGGTGACAATAGAGGCAATTCGCCAGACTAGATGGTCCACTCCCACGTAGAACGCGTATAAAGTATTTAGGGAAGCTCGCTGATCCTGATGGCACGTGCGTTTGGAATCGTACATGGACACCACGGAGTCACTTCCGATCAGGGGGACACCTTGTGCTTGTTAGTCTCCGGCGAAAACTTGTGGCTGCAACAGCGGTGCTTTCCTAGCCGCCACCCTCTTTCGCTGTTCCATGAGCAGTGATCATGCGGGAGGTAACAGGCCTAGCATTGCAACTGCAGGTAAACGAGGATTCAGTGTCAACTCCGTAGCTCTCGTCTAGTGCGCTCTCCCCGACCGGGTACGGCTGAAGAGGCTTGGCAGATGGGCACTCCCCGTGCTTGCGGTACACCTCAGACGTGTTGGTTTGCTGCCGTGTGGCGTGTAGGACCGATTTTCCTATCAGCCCCTGAGGGAGCCGGACAAAAATTGCTCGGTCCCATCCAGACGGGCGCATCAACTGCATGCTCTCTCTTCTCGCTGCCTGCTTCCTGTAACGCAGGTTCAGACCATATGCTTGTATCTGTTGCACTGTGAGGATTGCTTATGACACAAGACAGCAGTAAAAGGACACAGCAGCCTCAGCAGTTCAGCAGGTGCGAAGACGTTGCCATTTGAGATAGTAGTGCTACCGTCGAAGCCACAGTAGGAAAGGTAAAACAAGCACGTGACAGGTCACTCAAGGATATACTCGGGGGCACACAGTGGCATCCTTTCACCTTCACTGAAGAACCTCTTCTCTGAGTCGGTCAAGTTGCTCTAGTTTTCGGGCCCACAATCGCCTGTTCTTCAGCTCCTCCTGGTAGAGCGTTTTGAGCTGTTCCCGCACTTCAGTGCTCGCCTTCCGTATCTCCCCGAGAGAGCTCACGTAGCTCGCATTGCGGACTCTGAAGCAAGGGGACAAAAAGAGAACGTTTCACGAGGATCCCTGCATTTTTTTGCCTCTGACGTCGTAAGAAACAAACGCTAAGACAGCTCCTTTGCCATGGGCCGTTCCGGAAGGCCTACCGTCCCATGTCAGCTACGAAGCACTCAGTTCGCTACCTTTTGATGACATTAAGAGTTGCGCTCCGAAACACACCTATGGCCTACATGGGGGCTCCGCTGAACGGGCAACGCAGTGCCCACGATTGCCACCGACGAGAGGACCTCACGGGACAGGGCACCCTCACGCAGAATAACGAGGCGCTTTTACAAATGTGGACACGTGTGACGATAAGCCTCGTACGTATGCTTAGTTCTGAACACGTGTTTCCCGCTACTCAGGGACAAATTGAGGCTGATGCCCGCGATTGGTGCCACTATAAAACCTTCAGAGGCCTACACCTCCTCATAGGCACTGCTAGCTAAGTGACTCCCGACTGGCTTACTTGAACAGTTGCTTGTGAACCACTGAGGTGAAGGAGTTGATCGTCCTCGAGAAACCCGCCGGCTGCTCAGGCTGCTCATCCACCCGCTCAGCTGAGGAGGGGGCGGCGCCTCCTCTTCCGATCAGTCGTCGTTGCGCTAGCTTGTCTCCTTTTTCCATGGTCTGTTCCGAGGAAGCGGAGCTCGGTCTGGCATCTGCCTGGCTTGCAGCCTTCGGGGGACGCAACGGCGGCAGCGGCGGAGCAGCCCACTTGTCTTGATCTTTTTCAGACATTATATTTCCATATGCAGCGTCTAAAGAGAACAGCCAGTAGCATTCCGCGCCTCACTGAACGTGTTCCTCGCCCTAACTCTACACCTACCTTGCGCACCACACTACCTGCCACACCATCGGCAGGCGTCGACGGTGGGAAGACAACTTCACACACCAAGAACAGTGGAGACAGCCACGAACGCTTCCTGCTGTGAGCAGAGCCCTCATGGGGGTGAGCAGTGTGAAAAAACAGTGTGGTTCCCCCCATAAAGCGCATTGGTTCGCCGGCTTCAGCGCAGACGACGACCGCTGCCTGGTATTACGGATGCCATACCTAAAGTCCACGGCTGAGACGGCAGCCCTCTCCACAGTTTCGAGTAGTAGTTGCACCCTTCGGCTTGAGCTGGAGCAGCCGGAGGGGTAGAGAAAAAGCTACCTCCAACTGCGTTGGTACTCTGTTGACCACCTCCACCCGCGCTGCCGGCGTGCTGTTTCGAATCAGGCGCAGGTGCTTGTACGGACGCGGGGGGCAGACAGTTGACTTTCCGATATAGGAACGAGCTATTTTGCCGCAGTCTTCTCTTCAAGGACCGTCTCGGCATGGAAAAGAAAGAAAATGGGATGTCCCTAGAACGCCATAGAAAGAAGCAACACTACGGGAGTTACATCCCCTATCCGAGCGGATACTAGGCAGCAGCCTGCTAATTTTCTTGCAGTTTTCTAGCTCTGGGTTTCTCCAGCCGTGCTACCAGTACTTCTAAAAGACGCAGGCAAGCGCGAGCGCGGCAGAGTACCAAGGGATACACCGTGTCTGTTGCGTTTCAGAAGAACAGGAAGGGGTGTCCATGGTACTCGCACACAAAGTGACGCGGCTGGTGGCTTCTGAATGGTTTGCCATCTACAGAAGTTTAATCATCTGAATAGGCGCAGGCACACCCGGCTGCCGGTAAGTAGCACCTTCATACCCTTCTAGAGACTGGAAGTCAAAGAACTGAGGGACCCGATCGAGGACTGTCACAAGGAACTCAAAGTGGCCGATGCAAGAGTTGGTGATGAACACCGAGGCAGAGTTCAGTTGCAGGGCCGTCTGCTCAGATGCGCGAGACAACAGCTCCAACACCTGCTCAGATCGTTTTGCCTCGGATGAGCATAGATCCCTGGGACGCATATGCAGGGGAAAGAAACACCGCAGACTCCCGCCAAAAGGTTTCAGTCATGGAGGTCAGGTGTGATTCGGAGGTGCCTCCGGCTACGCTTCCAGAACCGCAGGAGGTATGGACATTGCGATGTTGAGCAGTCAGGTCTCGGAACGTCCATCTTCCTGTCGACTGTTTAGTTACACTTACTGCAGTCGCTCTGTTCCATCAAGGGTCTTGAGCTGGTCATCGAGTTCGGCAAGGTTAGTTTGCCACTGCCGCCTCAGCTTTCTGAGAAGTTCCACGTCAGTGGAGCGCGGACCGCTCTCGGAGCCTTTTTCACTCCCAAGATGTATTCGTAGATTTCTGGAAATGCGAGCTTGACACGCAACACTGAAGGTCACTTCCAGGTTCTACAATACTTGCTCGGTTTGGGTTTGCCAATGATATGCAACTGCGCTTGGACTAATGCTTCTGCCACACAGTCTGCCGTAACGTTCCCATGTGCCCTAGAGACTACCCCCGTTGACTGCAGCAGTCCACTGCAGAAGCTCAGGTTGAGGCGGACACCGGAAGCAGCGTTACGACAGGCGGCTTTCCGACTTGCCGAGCTCCCTCTGCAAGTAGCATTTACGTACACCCTGCCGGGGTACTACAAACTGAGGTTGCTCGGTTCAGCGGCTTTTTGTGGAGAGCATTACAACATATAACTGTTTTGTCCGTGGCGTTGCACGTGGCTTATATAGAGGATGGCTTCCTTTCCTGTCATTGCTGTCGGCTTCTCACTCAAGAAGCTGTGCCCTACTGTACTTTTCCGGGGGATTCTGCGAAAAGACCAGGAATCCCCCCAAGCACGCTACCAAGTGAGCCATTACAATTCCTGTATCTTCCGGTTAGCCGCCTTCTGAACTGAGCGAGTATTGCCAGCCTGATCGCCCCGTACCAAGCCACAGGTCTGCGGACCCAGCACTCAGACGGGCAGCACGATGCATCTAACGTTGCACCCTATAGAAGTTTTTTCTTGGTGAGCTTCTTTGCGCTCTGCAGGTTTGCAAGTCGCTTACTCCAGCTGTATCTGCAGGGTCTGGGTGACGTCAAGGAAGACTCCACGGACAGCAATGGGGAAAAAGTCTTCACGGACAATCTTGCACAGATTCCTCAGACCTGCGACCAGCTGCACGCAGTAATGAAAAGTCCCCTTCGCAAAAGAGAGCTCGTTTCTCGTGCCTACAGCTTTGGGGTTGCTGAGGGTTGAGCGGACTGTCAGATTCAGGCTGAGTGTACGCGGAACCCGGGGTCCTCGGAGTCAGGGTGGGCAAGATCCACGTAAAGAGTGAGACACAGAGTCGTTCTTAACGATGCTGAGTTGAGTGCCAGCCCAGGTGGAATCTCATCTCGCGTTCAGCGCGCAACAGTGAAGCGGGGCGGGCGAACGGGAGCAGAGCACTTGTTGCTACATGCTCGACGAAACGGACAGTGGCCGGAGTGAGTAGTGCGTGTGAGCCTAGCCGTTTACAGCGACAGTGCGCTTATCCTCAAGGGGCCGCGGGCTCCGTATTTAGCAGCACAAATCACTTGGCCGTACTATCTTCCCAGGCCCTTGCCACGAGTTCAGCCCTTGCCGCCCTCCGGGTTCCGTTCGAGGGCTTTCGCGTGCAAAGGTGATTCTGCTATTCCAGAGGAGTGCCCAAGGTGGTTGTAAAAAATCGTGAGCGTCGGCTGAAGCACTCTGTCAAACCACTCCGTTGTGTGAGAGTAAATGCCAGATAGAACTGCTGCAAAAGCCGAAGCCTCTTTTTGTTTGGCTGCCCTTGTAATTTCTATAAAACCATGTTCGTGTGCAGTCAAACCGTCATACCTTCTGCCTGTTCGCGTCTGCCTGTCGCCGCACATATTGCGCGAAAGGTTCCACATATACAGGAGTGTCTTTGTCTTTGCTACCTGCTGGACTACTATCGTTCCCAGCGGATCCCTTGGTGGAGGGAGTCTGCGCCGTGCCCGAGGGCCCAAATACGGCGGCGGCCTTGGCTCGGAAATTCTTCTCAATCTCTTCGGCTGCTGCAGCGTAGGACTGGGGAAGAGTTTTCAACGAGCCGAGGAGATGCTGGAGCATCGAGTTCCGGGCGGCGGTTTCAACGGTGGCTGGAAACAAACATCACAGCCTGACTCTGAGACTCATAGGGAGACTGGCGGTCACACCATCTCTTTCTCAAGACGGTACACGAGGGTAAGTAGCCGAGTCGTCTTGGAGAGGACACTGGTTGTACCGGCGGAGAGGAGGCCTGAAATCGACCACGTTGCACCCCCCTTCAGATGATACGGGTGTCTGTCGGTGGTACACTGCTGAGAATGGCTGCCCTAATGCCGGTGCCGTGGCGCATCGACTGTTCATCACACGTCGCTTAGTATGCATATGAGGAGACTGTGCCGCTGGCTTTCGGTAAAAACACGAGGCGGTCCGGGTATGTGGCCAGTCGAGTGGGTCACTTCGATGAAAGAACAAAATATTTCCTTTCCCAACAGAAAAACACTTCATCCACGTACGCCTGACTGCCCTTCCGAGTTCGTGATTCCTCGAATTGACAGTATCAACGTGAAATCGTGTCCCCCCGAGAACTTTTCTTACTTTTCGTCTCTCCTGCCAGATCGGCATCTGCATCGTCTCCCGCACCTGCTCCGCCTGCAACTTGACCAGTCAACTTTCCTGAAGGAGGATTTGCTGCTCCCTGAGGAGAGACGCCCGGTCGTTTCTTGTCATTCTGACTCTCCTTCTGTTTGCTTGTCCCCCCCATAGCAAGAATCGGTGCTTCCTTGCTTGTCCATTCCGTAGGTAGAGCCAGATCTTGTAATAAAGCGAGACTTTCCAGGAGTTGCTGGGCACCATCTTGCACAAAGGAGACTTGCGAGGGTGTTAGGCATTGTAACTTGGCACATAACGCCAGGACGGCAGCAGCTGCCAGAGCATAGCCGCCTCGGATCTCCTGAGCATTGCTAACTGGGATGTCTTTCTCCATGGTCTGTGATAGAGTGTTACTGGTAGGCGCTGGGCTTGCCGGTCTAGGACTTGCGATTGCTCGTCTTAGATTACCAATCTGTTTGGCTAGACCGGCCGCTGGAGGAGCAGATGAAGAAGAAGTAGTTGTAGGGGAAAGTAAACGCCGAGCGTTCCGCTGCTGGATGCTTTTTCGGACATGATGAGAAAGAGAAAGCATTTCTCGCTCGTGGGGCTTCAGGTTCTCCAAGGGGAGAAATGTCTGTTTGAGTATCAACGCAGCGGAGGTGTCGCCATTGCTCCCTCCCTCCTGAGGGGGCTGCTGGGAGAATATGGCTGCCGTACCTGTATCTGTCCCCCCTCGCCCAAATGCTTTTTCTTTTGAACAAGCCGGTACCTCTCCTAGACCGGAACTGAAAGGAAGAAGTGAGGGCACTGACACCTTGGCTGGCTGCTCAAAGTGAGCTACGACAGTCGCTGACGGGCTCCAAGCCAGGATATCAGGATGATACGTGGGAGAACGGTAGGTTCCGGGTCCATAGATCGCAGATGTGCACAGAGCTGAGTTGAAACCTATCTGACCACTACGGGCTTGCTCTGTGGCCATAGCAAAACAGTGGAAACATCGCTGAAGAGCGACAGCGTACTGTTGCTGAAGTTGCTGAAGCGCGGCGACGGCAGCGCGTTTCGGAGCCCCATGCTGCCGGCCAAGTCCTGAAAAGGCAGGAACAAAAGATTCACCATTTGGCAGGTTTTCTCATTCATCATCAGGGGGATCCCCTCGGATCAGTAAACTGTTGCTGTAGAAGACCTCCTCCCCCGCCAGCCACAATAGGGTCAAGAAAGATTATACAATCAACATTTGCCAGGTAAAGCTGTTTATGTCACCTTCGTATGCTGCGAACGATACTTTTTCCGTAGATTGAGGAGTCTCTCTTACTTGGACACGAAAGGGGGAAAAGACACCATTTTCTCTTTCTTCTTCTCTGATGTGGTCTCTGTAAAAAGGGATGGTGCTAGCCTATTAAGGAAATTCCCAGCCGTGCGTACATTCGTGTTTTTCTTCACTGCTGAGGAATCTATCGCTTAGAGGGACTTTCAGATCCTTGGACCGCCAAATTTTTTCTTATCTTCTCCCGTCGAGAGTGCTTAAGCGGGGCAAATTTCTCAAAACGACACACGAGACGTGTATGATCCCTCCCTCTGGAGCGGTTATTCACATTTATCTCAACTCCCGATATGATACATAAACAGAGAGAGGTCTCTATACACATATGGATTTCCAGTTTGCAAAAGAAGAAACGTGCACATCTTCCTGCGACTCCAGACATTCAATAAGTGAGGAAGTTATCATATCGTGTCGAAAATACCGTAGAGCTTAGCAATCCTATCGTTGAGAAAGGCGAATTGGTCTTCCATCCGTTTGCGTCCTTCGGATGCGATTTCCTCAAGTTTGACCTTCCACGTGGCAACTTGGGATTCCCATTCTTCTCGTCTCTTCTCTAGTTCTTCTGTCCATTCTTCTTTTTTTCTTAAACTTTCTTCTTCCTTCTCCGACTCCACTGCCGACGATGGTACCCCTCGAGACCCAGGCGCGGAAGGGTGTGTCGTAAGAAAGAAAGACTGAATCTTCAGTTGAAGCTTATGCAGTCCTGATTCTAAGGTCTGCTCGATACACTAGAATCCATCACGAGTTCGTCAGGAACAAACACACCAAGACAAAATACCGTAGAAAAGGTGGGAGCTCCAAATTTGAAGAAGATGGTGACAGTAGAGAAAACGTGAGGATCACCCGTTGAAGTCAATAGATACTTAGAAGTTCATTCGTAATGTGAGGGCAAGTAGGTTCCTTAACCGTCAATAGTCTAGAATCAAGGAAACAAGAGAAACGCTTCTTCTTCCATAGATAAACATCACACGGTAGCTACAGTCTGTACTCTATATTACAAGTACGATAGGAGAATGAATGCGAGCTCATCTCTCTGTTGGTCTCTCTACGTCTTTTCCAGATATCTTCATTCTTCCATACAGATTAGAAGGAAAGGAATTGCTAGATAGGGAGTTAAAGGTGTTTTCTACCTGGTTATGTCTTTTCACTCTGAGAAAGTAGTAGTCAGGAAACATTCGCCTCGTTGTCATATCGTGTCGATGAACTATTCGCCCAAGGAAAAACGATTCTCAGTGCCCCTGCTTTGCCTTGATCATTATGTATCATCTGGTCCTTCTAGAGTACGATTAGTACGCGGGGGGAGGGGGGTGTGGTTTTTCTTTTGAAGAGAATCTTCTTCGTGAACGAACTCCTTCTCTGACTGGACTGACTGGGTGACTTGGAAGACGAAAGAAGATAGACTTGGATCTTTGTATATATATATATCTTTGTGAAGGAAGCGATACAAGGAAATCTAGACATGATCTTCTACCATCTCCTATCCCCTTAAAACGAGGTCACAGCCACAACCACACATGTAGACAAAGGAACAGATTTCAGGACATTCACCACACAGGAAAGGTCAAGCAAAGAAAAGAGAAGACACTTGTATGCATTACTTCATTCACTGCATCAATATATACCTATCTAAAACCTATCTGCAGACGGGGTGTACTGTCTTTATTATGAAAGCAAGAGGTATGTATATACATATATATACACTTGAGTATACATATGTTTCTATCTGTCTCTGTCTCTCTCTCTGGATCGGCACGATGTAAGATATCTCTATACAAATCGGAGACGGGAAAACACCTCATTCTTCTCATCAGTCCAGAGTTCTCTTCACTCCCCTTCAATCAACGAATGGAAGGACGTACAGAGACGTCTCCCCTTTCGTCTTCCCCGTCACTCCTGTTGGCGTCTACTCCAGCTTTCTGCTCCTCCGTTGCGAAGACATAAAGCACCAATGAACGATTCAAACCCGCTTACCCCTCCATACGTAGATAGTCACACATACATACGTATTTACACATACATTCCTACGTAGTCATGCGTACGTACTCATACCTACACACATATCCATACATTCATACTTCATACATTCACTCATACATACATACGTGCATATTCTTACACACATATATATTCATACATGGATACACACTCATGCATAGATACATACATGTGTGTGTACAGGGAGGGGGGCAAGAATCCGAGAGAGAGAAGAAAACGAACAGAGTGAGAGACAAGGTAGACACTGGGGTATCGCATGAAGTCAGTTGGATACCTATCCTCTTCCGCCTTCTTAGAGGTAAGAGAGAAGACTATTTACCTGTAGTTTTTTCTCTGCTTCCTTTCTTAATCTTTCTTGATTGTGAAGAAACTGTTTTCTTCTCCGTTCTAATCTCTGCATGAGAATGCCTCCTATCCTTCCTTCAAGGAGCCCTTCATTAGTGAGACCTCCCCCCCCTCCGCCTCCTACTCCCCCGGATGTCGTATTACTTTCATCTAAACAAGATGAGAGACAGAGAGATAAATCGAGGGTTCGCGTCGCTGCTCCATCCGTCGGAGCGATCTCTTCAAGAGCAACGGGAGGATGAGAAGACGGAGAAGCATGGGGTGTATGTAGAGCTGAAGGAGGAGAGCGAGGAGGATTTGTTCGATTTGAAGAAGAAGGAGTAGTAGTACCTGGGGGAGCATGGGGAGGAATGGAGGTTTTCTCTTTTGGTAAAGTTTCAAGTCCTGTCGAAGGAGAAAGAGCAGAAGGAGAAGGCAAAGAAGACGAAGAAGGAGAAGAAGCATTGGCACTTGTCGTTGTTGGAACTTGAAGATCATCTAAAGACAACTGTTGAGCTCGATCCTGTTGACTCTCCAATTCCTGAACTAGTCCACGCAGTTCTTCCTATGAAAGTTCATACACAGACACCAAGCAGGAAGCACAGTATGCACAATGGTAATAGACCGATCCTGTCTCATAGCAGTAGTTTGAAAGCAATCATAGCTTGTTTCTAACTCTCCTGGTCTATCAAAAGCTTTTCACTTCTCGCTTCTCTCGCCTCTCTCCTGGACATTGACCAATATCACACTTGACTTATCACACAACTCATTCATATCTACACATATGTATTCCTTTCTCCATATGTATAACTCTTCACTCAGTATGATGAATACACGCTGTAAAGCATACCAGGATACGCACGAAGAGAGAAGACGAACAAGAAAAAGGGGAGCGAAGATAAGCTTCCGGATAGCCGAGGGACTAGACACTGCGTGTCTGGAATAGACAAGCGAGTGAGGGAAGGGTCAATGTCCACAGAGCAGAAGAAAGATAACGACGGAAAAGAAAGAGAAGGAAGGTGAATTTCTTTCTCTTTCTCCACTTCTTCATCTTTGTCTCTTTCTTAGAGGACGGAAACATGTCTAGGTGTCTTAGATTGCTGTCCACCTTTCCATCGCTGACCTCCGTTTGAGTGAGAGCTTCCTGTTGGCTAGCGACGGCCTGAGCAAAGCTCTGAAGGAAGCGATCCATCCGTGCTAGATTCGCAGCTAGCTGTTGCTGACGTTGTTTGTATGTGAATGAGATCGCTGCGACCGTCGAAGACGTAGGATCGAACCTCGCCAGGACTGTCTTCATCTCACATATAGCTGAGGCATACGTCGACTGAAGAAAACGTCCAGAAAGAAGAAAGAAAGAAAGAAAGCGATAACAAAGAAAGAAAGAAAAGCAATCCCCTCTTAAGAAGAGAACGGGAAGGAATGAATCGGAGTGTGTGTACAATCTCTTCATTACCACACGGTGTACGTACTGATGTTGTAGATGGCTTTATATAAACTGAGAGAAGTTTTATCGAAGGTCAATGGGAGAGCCTATTCTCGGCAAGCCATTGTGCTAAACAACGACCTACACATTGGAGAAAGAAGGGACAGAAATCTAAGAACTGATACGGAGAAAGACAAGCTTCCACCTCATTCTCTCTTTCTCTTTCCCTGTCGGTCTCTCTCTCTTTACATCGAGCTCCAGACTATAAGTGTATAGAGAGAAACTCTTGAATCGTATCACCTTTAGGAGAAGAAACGCAGACTATATGAGACCTTCCCCAACAACGTATATAGATCCTCGCAATCCTCTTTTTTTCTGCACAAGCACTTGACCAAACTTCCTTTCTATATATATATATATATATGTGTATATATTCTACATATACCTATACATACTACGTATATATTTATGCAGATATACTTATATGCAGATGTACACTTTATGGCATGCGTGCATGCATACAGACATGAGTCGTACGAAAAAGATAAAAATGTCTTTGACGAAGATTCCTCCTCGTGGCAATGAACTTCTTATGGAAATCCTCGTCAACCCGAGATTCTCCTTTATGAGTAGAGACCTAGGACATTCAATATGTTCTAGACATCTACACGCCGTTCTAACAAGACCGATTTCTCTCGATGTGTAGATACGTGTTTTCTCCCTGTCTATAAAGAAATCTCTGTCTCTGACGTCGGCTAGGTACGAACCAGAGTAGATAAATCAGTTCACATGGACAGATCCTTTTCTTCTTCCTCTCCATCCTTCTTACTTCTCCAAGAGACTTCGTAGAAATTTCGAGTTCATCGGTTGCCTTGGCGACGAAATTAAAGGATGAATCTCTCAGGCGCAGGAGGCTTTCTCTCCATGATTCTGTTAGTTCAAGCTTATGGGCATAACTCTCTGGATGTGCCCCCCCTTCTCCTATCTCTCCATTTTCTCCTTCTTGTTCTCCCCCCCCGCCATGATGGCTATCTCCAGAAGGTAGACATCCTACCCCTCCTCCTCCACCACTGCCAGCTAGACTTCCATGTCTACTCCCAGCTACTCCTCCTCCTCTTCTCGCCACTAGACTTCCTACTCCTCCTCCTCCTGTGTTATTCTTATTAGATGAAGAAGTTCGTATGGAGGAAGAAGAGGCACTTAAATTCGACCGAATACCTAGTGACGTCGATGATGCGGGGTCTCCTCCTCCACCGGGGGGGGCACCCATGGGGCTAGTTGTCGACGTCGATACAGCCGCGGAAGAAGACATGCTACTAGCTGAAGAACTGTTAGGAATAGTACCTTTTCTTTCACGCTTTGGGTCATTCAAGAGAGGGTTAGAAAAGTGAGAAATCTCCTCACTGTCCTGTGAGATACTGAGAGAGGAAGAGACAGGTGACAGATTACCTGCCTCAGGGAGAGATTTCACGGTGGAGATAGACAAACGTGTAGTAGGCGATGCGGACGAGCAAGAAGAAGAAGGACGAGGTAAAGAAAGAGAGGCGAGAAGATCCTCGAAGGACTTCTTTAATTCTTTGTACATGGTACCCCCCGAATCACTCCTGTACGGAAAAGGAAGAAAAGAAAGAAGAAGAAAAAGAAGAAGAAGAAGAGCAAGATCGAGAAGAAGTGACAGGAATGAGGGAGAAAAAGAGGCAAACAAGGAAAACAATTAGAGAGAGAGGAGAAGCAAGAAGAAGAGGATAAGGGAAAAAGTAGAGGAAGAAGAAGCAAGAAGGTGAAAGACGCTTCAGAGAAGACTTTCTCGAGAAAAAAAGAATGGATGGCTACATACATACATAGATACATACATACATACACGCATGCAAACGGATCTATAACACAAGAGTCGTGATCGAACAAAAGATAACTATCTTATAGGCAGATGATTCTATCTATCTATCTTTAATCTATCTTTGATCTATCTATCTATCTACCTATCTATCTATCTTTGATCTATCTATCTATATGCGAAGGTCTTGTAAGCTATACCAGTATGTGAAATGGTCGATATCGACATCTTCGTCACTTGACGAACCATCGTCTTTTCCTCCTCCTCCTCCATCACCCTTATTATTCATCCCTTTTCCTTCACCTCCACCTTTCTTCTTCCCTCCTAGCCCTGTATTGTTATTACTGCTAGTATTTGTAGAGCTATTGCCTGATGACGCTCCGACTTTCTTTCCTCCTTGAGGTGTAGTTACACCTCGTCCGCCTCCTCCTCCAGGCGATTTACTAGAGGTTGCACTAGCATTCTTTCCCCCAGACGATGACGAAGTTAATCCTATCCCCCCGGGCCCACTGCTATTTCCTCCGACGGCTGTCTTTCGTGTTGAAGGACTGAGACCTCTCGATTTCGCATCTCGTTCTTTTCCTTTACGATCTTTTTCATCTTCTTGCTGTTGAGAGAGAAGAAGATGACGACGTCCTTCTTCCTCTTCTTCATCTCCTTCTTCTCTCCCCCCTAGGCCTCCCTCTTCTTTCCCTTTAGCTCCTCTCTTTCGTCCTTGAGCTGTCCCTTGATCTTGCTGAGACTTCTCACGTGATATCCTACCTCCACCCCGTGCATGAGAGGGTGTCGAACAAGAAGAAAAGTCTTCTTCACGTTCTCCTCCTTTGCCTTTTCCTCCTTTGCGGCCTCTTCCTCCTTCTTCTTCTTCTTCTCCCTCTTGTTGGTCTTCGTCACCATCGTCTTCTTCCTCTTCTATCTCTTGCTGTTGGAGTTTTCTCAGCCGGAGTTCCTCGACAACTCTTGTCCTTTGAGTTTCTGTAAGAGCTTGAAGTCGCCAGATACTCTCTAGTTTCTTTATCTCATGAACTCTTCTTTCTTGGATCGAGGGGACCAGCTCATTACAGAAACATCCTATCTTCTTCACGTGTGTACGTACAAGAGTTTGGAGGTTTCCAAGCTCCGCATCTATCCTCTTCTTCACTTTATCTAAAGCTTCAATAGCTGGGCTCTGCGCCATCTCACTGGAGAAGCCACAAAACAAGAGAAAGGAAAGAACTGACAAGAAAGAAGAAAGAGAACTTTGAGAGGCTACGACCAAGTCTGTCTTTCTCTTCACGGAGGGAAGACATGAATAGAAAGGAACGCCTCGATAAATAAAAAGAAGGACCTGTGAGTTGCACAGGAGAAGACACTCCGTATCACATGAGACACAGTTGAAAGAGAAAAGAAAGACTGTATTGAAGAGTTGCACAGGGCTATGCGAACAGACTACGGCTGGTACCTCTAGTGTGTGTGGATTATGTCTTGCGATACACTGAGTGCTCATTGCTCTGCTTTCTCTTCTCCTTCTTTTTCTGTCTTGTTCCATATCTTACGACCAAACAGAGAGAACATCTCCGTTTTCTTCTTCTTCTTCTTGACATTATCTTGTCATGTCGAAAAGGAAATAAAGCTATACCTCTTGAGGGAGGAGATAACTTCTTCTTGCGCCTTGTTATGAGATAGAAAAGCTTCTGTGAGCTCCTTGACTGTACGTCGGTGATCGGCACTTAGGGACTGGTGTGTATCACGGAATGAAGAAAGAAACACAGCGAGCTGCTCCAGGAAGATTAAGATACGATAGCCTACATCATGACCTGCCCTCTGACGCGCCTGGTACGGAGGAGAGAACGCGAAAACGAAGATGAGAGAGAACAAATGAGGAAAGAGGACTCGAGACGAGATGAGAGATAGATACTATAAGCCTTGTGCATGTGTGTTAAAAGAGAGAGGAAAGGACAAGAGAAAGAAGGATGTACGTGTAGACATGAAGAAAGACAGGTGAATACATCTATGTAGGCTAATACAAACAGACATAAAGAAGACAGATAGATAGATAGATGCATAGATAGATAGATCGAGGCAGAGGCGATGTCGCCATACCATATATATATATATATAGAGAGAGAGACAGATATATACAAGGATATATACACATATGTGCATGGGTGGATAGACATGAAATGGACTTTCTGCGTCCACTGCTGGGACGGCTGCTTCTCTTAAGTTTCTTTTCTCTTTCGCTTTCCTCATGATGAGGACAAGAGAAAACAAAGAACGAATGAAAAAAGAGAGTCCACCCTGATAGAGAGAAAAGCCGAGTTTTCTCTCTATAAGCTCTCAGTGCATGTGGTCGTACACGAGAACCCCTTGACAGCGCACGCCCACATCCCTTCTTTCTCTCTCTCACTAGAAAGAAGAAAAGAGAAATACTAAGGATGAATGGATGAAATAGAACAGAGAGGTAAGAAACAGTATCGCAGGCGAAGTAGAAAAGATAGAAAGAGAAGTCTCTCGAAAAGGAGAACTGTATCGTTCTCGCATTCCTCATGGAGAAAGAGATGACGCCATTCAGGTGTACGTACACCTCAAAGGTCTAGTAGTGTGTATGTGTATTTGTGTGTGCTTTGCACTTCTCCGGAAAAGATTGGAGCTTTCAATCTCTGCTTCAAGGTGCAGGCTACAATAGGATGCGTCCTAACGATCTCCTTTCTCTTCTATGGATCTCCTTTCTCTCTTTCTCTTGGATGGCTTGGAACATCTTCTTCATTCAGGCAAGCAGAGAGATATACACAACTAAGAAGACTGAGGGAAGATCAAGAAGAGATCGATAACAAGAAGAAAGACGTAAAGAAGAAGCGAGACCCGCTAAAGCTACAGACGACAGAATGAATGTTTGACGTTCTCGATACTTCTTCTGCCTCATACGAAATACACCACAGAAGAGGAGAAGATCAACACAACCTATCAGTTGCCTGGAGAAAGAGAAGAAGAAAGAAAAGGAGATTTCGACCTTCTCTCTCTGGTAACACGACAAAACTCGATGGCATGCACAACTACTTACTGCCTTCACTTAACTATCCCTCCTATAATCTTATGAGACTGAAGTGTATGTACATACACTATTCCCCCTCGACTCATACTGACAATTGTATCTAACGAAATCTTCCTCTCTGCCACGTCTACCTCTACTCCGACTTCTACTATTGACGACAGATATATAGAGTGAGAGATACAGAGAAATTGCAAGAGAGAGAGATAGATAGATAAAGAGAAGACGAGGTTGCTTCGTGTTTTCTTCTCCTTTTCTGTTTCTGTCTCATGTTTCTTCTTTCCGGCCTCTCCTGGGACTCGATTTCTTGTATCGAACCTGCAATTGCTTGGCGAGAGTCTCGAGTTCCATATGAATAGTTTCGAGGTGTTTCTCCTTCAGCGGTTGCAATAGCTGCTGTGTCACCTCCATAGCTGTCTCGCAGTTTCCCCAGAGAATTCGCGCATCTAGCTCTTCAAGCTTTCTTCCACAGTTCTCTTTCCCACGGTAGAAACACACGACAAAGAAACAAAGAAAGAAAGAAAGAGATAAGCAAGAAAGGAGAGAAAGAAACGCTTCGCAAACTCCGATGTAGACTCGGTCTATATACGTATATATCGCAGATTCTTATCCGATGGGCGTACCTCATTGGGCGCTGCATATCTCGGAGACGACATGTACAGATCTATATGTGTAGACAGTTCTTATCTTTCACAAAACCACGTGGATACATAGAGAGATCTTTCGTATAAGCAACAGATATATAGATAGATGAATCAATGATAGACAAACAGGTAGATAGATTAAAGATAGGTAGATAGATATACGTGTTCATGCACGAACTCTCCCGCGTGGTGTCTCCCAAATAGAGAAGAGAAGTGTTCTTTTACATGCACATCCAGGGAAGAATAGTAACTAAAATAGACACCTCATCTGCCCCTCTTTACTATCTCTCCTCCTGGACTCAGAAGCTGACACAGATATACCGCATGTCCTACATATATATATATATATGTACATATACACCGCGATACATATCCATGGGCATGCGCGCTGAAGAAAGAAGCGAAAGAAGTGGAGAGGTGGTATGTCTAGGGTGTTAACGACCATAGGCATAGGAAGGAGACCTGAAGAGAAAGAGAAACAGAGAGAGATCATTCTCTTACGGATGAGGTTGTCACATCTACGTGTTTGTATATCCTTAAGATCAAGAAAGTCTCCTGTTAAGTTTCCTAGGAGAAGAGATGTCTCTTCCTGTACGCGACTCAGGCGCGTCTTCCACCGCGTTATACGGTCTGGGTTGATCGAGCTAGGAGGGCAGCTAAGAGCTTCATGAATCTACGAAGAGACAAGAAAGAGAAGGACACGAGGTGGGAAAGAAGAGACAGAGACGGAGAAAGAAAGAAGATGGAAAAAAATCCAAAGAAAGAAGAAGGAACTCGAGACGTCTTCAAGTCTTCTTCTCCTTTACGTCCTCTTCTTCCATGATTCGTTCTAACCGACGTTAACGTAATTGTTTCTCGTTATCTCTTCGTCTTTGCAAAACTACCAATGAAGTTCTACCGAGTAAGACTTGGCAACAAGCTCTACGTCCAGCTCACAGAGACCTCTATCATAGAAGGTCGAAATACAAGAGGCTACTTCTCAATCCGACTCGATTCAAACGCGAAAAGAGAAGCCCATTCTCTATCTATTGATCTCTCTTCTTCCGTCTCTCTCTTTCTCTCCGCCTTAAGCTCAACAACATCGAAGCATGACTCCCGTTGCATGTCTTCTTGGCTCTCTCTCTCCCTCTCTTTCGGTGTCTCTCTGTCTGTTTACGCTGTGGCGCAGCCTCTTCTCTTTCTTTCTTTCTTTCTTTCTCTTCCATGAGCTGCCGGAGATTCTCTTTCTCGGCCGGTTTGGTAAATTCTTCATCTTTTCGAAACATTTGTGCTGCACTTCGAATGAAGGTATAGTGGCT
>NW_027153866.1:26647-26869 GCF_002600585.1 Cystoisospora suis
CTGTGTGAGTTGTCAGGATAGATGGATGGATGAGAGTTGGAGAGGGAGTGTCTGAAGAAGACGAAGATATCTTCTTGTTGTTCTTTGGTTGGATAGCTCTTATCCGCGTGTAGGGCGAACAGATAAAAAAGTAGCAAGATGGAAGTTCTAGGGCGATAAGGCGAAAAACAACTCTCTTGCTCTCCATACAGGTACACCCATAATCGTACTTAGGTACTTACA
>NW_027153866.1:26917-27224 GCF_002600585.1 Cystoisospora suis
AGGGGGGGGGGGGGCATGCTCGATCATACGTATGAATTCACAATGTGACGGCAGTTTATGCCTCCAATACTTTCCAGTGTATCATGTAGGCTCGATATTTTCTACAGGTGCACTCTTGTTACCTATGACGCCTGCCCATCGTGTCTCGCAAGATCTCCCTCTATAGACTTCTAGAAGATGTGGAAAGGTGCAATCACGAACATACCTGTGAATTTTCAGTTCTTCTAGGCATCGTTCTGAAGCCTTTGTATGCTGTCTTTCCCAGGCATCAATAGCCTCAGACAGTTTGCCTACGACTCTTGCATGG
>NW_027153867.1:0-15713 GCF_002600585.1 Cystoisospora suis
AAAAGAAAGCGAAAAGAAAAGAAGAAGAAGAAGAAAAGAGATGAAGATGTGGTGGGTATGCAGCATGTTGCACTTCTTTTTCTTGACTTACGCAATGTGGCATTTGCCGAAGAAAGGAAGGAGGTGATGCTCGCACAAAGAATGCAAATTCAAACCTCTTATCACTACCATTCCTCGTCTCTCACTCCTTCTTCTTCTTCTTCGATTTCTTTCTCTTTCTTCTTCTTCTCCTTCGATCAATGGATCTGTTGCAACTGCCACTCCGTCTGAAAGACAACGCAGAGAAGAAAGAAGAAAAGGAAGAAGAAAGACCCCTGGCTCCTGAAGAAGGAGAAGAAATGTAAAGACCACTGAGAAGAGAAGAAAAAGAAGGGTGGTGTCTCCCCCTGCTATTCTTCTTCTTAGTCAAATTGTTCTTACTGTAGTCGTGAGAGGCTAGACGTAGAGGGCTTCCACCGCCTTCTTCTTCTTTCGCCTCGTTAGTCGGCGTAGAAGAAGAAGATGAAGAGGAGGAGGAGGAAGTAACGAAAGCTTCTTTAAAATCTTCGCTCTCTCCTTCTTCCCCGTCTAAATGAAAGACGGCACCTTTAACGATATCTGAAGAAGAGACAGGAAGGGACCAGGAAACGCGAAAGAGAGAGAGACGGAGGCAAAAGAAAGAAAATAGGAGATTCAGAAAGAGAAAATGCGTTAAGAGAGGGAGATGGAGCACACATACACACACCTCTCCAACCTTCACCCCCAGTCAAACACTCTCTTTTCTACCTTTCTTTCTTACTTTCCTTTTCTTTCTCTTTCTCAGAAGACATGATTGAAAGGAAGGTTTCTTCATACAAGAAGATATAGAGATCTGCATAGATACATAGATATATGACCTATACATAAATCAGCCTCTACGGTTCACCCACATATACACACACACAGTCATACATAGACAGATACATACATATACATCCATGTATATATATACATATATATATATATACATGTATGTGTAAAGACAAGCACACACACTGGACGGGAGAAAGGGTTCCTTAGAGAAGAAGTGAAGAGAGAGAGAAGCGGAGAGATCTATACAGCAGACAACCACATCACTAAACACATGAGAAGCATCGGAGCATTCACGGATAGATCAGAGTTCGACACATCGATAGAGTAGACACGGGAAATAATCCAAACCACCTGTATGAAGATGGATGTAAAAAGACCTATCGATACATATACATATATATCCACTATACATATGTATATCTGTATCCATATATATATATATATATGTATATATATGTATACGTTTTCAACGGTTGAGGCAGAGCTTGGGGAACTTGTATCTCTTTCTGTCTCCATCGTTCTTTCTTTCTTTCTATCTATCCATCTCCTTATCTCTTTCTTTCTGTCTTTTCGTTTTCCTTCTTTAGAGAGCGGGAGACAGGCCGAGAGAATGAGCTGGAGAGAGGAGGATGTGTAAGGCTTCACTTCTTGACTCTTCTCAATCTCTCCTGTCTACACGGACAAAAAGATGATGAGGTCTACGAAAGAAAGAAAGGACAGAAAGAAAGAGTGAGAAAGAAGGGAAAGAAAGAAGGAGTGAGGACGAAGAGAAAGAAGAGAGAAGAGACAAGAAGAGTCCTACCTTGTAGATTGGATAGGTATCCAGAGACAAAGAACTGGAGGGCTCGAGCTACTCTTCTAGGGGTTTCTCGCAAACCTCCTCGAGACGGATCTTCACCTAACAGCTTCGAAGCCAAAGAATTCAACACACACCAAACACATCAACATATAGAGACCAATAGAAACAAAGAGACTAGAGATAGAAAGAAAGAGAGGTATAGGTAGACAGATAGATAAAGAGACAGGTATGTGAATGTATGTCGAGGTAGAGGTGGCACTATAGGGAGTTGAAGAGGGTAAAGTACGAGTCGGCCGGAGCCTCTCCAGTTAGAGAGAAAGAGAGACAGACCAATGCCTCTCGCCCTTTCTATCCGTCTACACAAGTCTATATAGACATCTCTAGCTATATATGTACATATATATAGAGGTGCATGCGCACAACTTAGAAATACACACACACGAGACTGAGAAGGTAAGCGCTGCTCTGTAGGGTGCGATAGCCTTAGGAAGGGTTTCTAGAGGAGACAAGAGGAGACCAAGGAAGAAGAAGAAGAAAGCGTTGACAAGCCCTTTGAAGAAGAAGAAAGGCATCGACAGAAGGAGGAGAGAAGAAAGAAGAGAAGAGAAGGCGAGGGAAAGAGAAAGACATGCATGCGTTTCTTGCGAATGTGTGTGTGAAGAAGAGGAAAAAAGTTACGTAGGAGAAAGAAAGAGAGAAAGAAAAGAAAAGAAAGAAAAGATACTCTAATACTCGTGGTTAGAGATGAAGAAGAAGAAGCAAAAAGAAAAGAAGGAAGGATCTTCAGAGGAGAATAATCGAAACACGTCTACACCTAGGATATCTGAGTGCGTTCTTTCTCTCTATCTCTCTCTTTACGTATTTATCTTACTTTAAGAATACGCTCTATGCAAGTCTCTATCTCTCTTTGTTTTTTTTTTTTTTCTTCTTCTTCTTCCTCTTCTTTCTTCTTCTTTTTCTTCGTTTCCTCCTCTCCCTCTTCATCTCTTCTCCCATCTATCGCCGTCCTCGCCTCTTTCTCCGTGTTCTCTCCATGAGTAGTCAGCGGGAATCTTTCCTCTTCTTTCTCTTTCAATGCATGCGAATACATCGGAGCCGTCTTTGTTCCTCTCTGCAAGAGCTTCAACTTACGACCCGACATAGGTAAAGAAGTCGAAGAGGGAGAGACAGATGAAAGAAGAAGACCCGGCGGTTTCTCTTCTTCTCTTCTCTCTTCTCTTCTTTCTCTTTCGCTTTGCCCCTGTCTTTTCTTGCGTTGCTTTCCCCCGAAGTCTCCTCCTCCTCCTCTTCCTCCCTCTCCATCTTTCTTATTCCTCTTGTCCTTTCTGTCTCCTTTCTTCTTCTTCTTCATCTTTTCGGTTCTCTTCACCTGGAGAGACTCATACATAAGCCCGTTATCATTATACTGATTGATCAAGCTCCCGTTCGCAGAATGCGAATCGGGGGGGGAGACGTAATCCACCTCATGCATGCGCGGCGCCTGTTGCTGGTGACTCCGCGGCGGCTCGTCGTTCATAGGGAGAAACACTCTCACGTTTTGAGAAGGAGAGGTCGAAGAAGAAGATGAAGAAGTAGAGGAGGAGAGGATGGGGTTGGGATAGAGATAGTTCTCTTCTTCTTGTCCTTCTCTCCTATGAAAGACGACTCCAGGCGGAGAAGAAAGATAAGATGAAGAAGATGAAGAGTAAGAAGGATCTAGAGAGAAAGGAGAAGAATCCTGTTGTGCGGAAAGATGAGAAAGATTCATCTCTCTACTGAAAGGAGGGAGATAGAGTTGAGGCGTGGGGCTGGCGTAGAGATAGTTGCTATAGTGACAAGAATAACTATAGAGGTGATCATCTTCATGCACTCTTGCTGTCTCTTCTTGCATTGAATGAGCTGGGAAAGTAGGATAATTCTCATTCTCTCTTATCTCTAGTTCAGCCCGTGTACATACACTCGGACTCATACCTGCAGCAACAGCATCATCCTTTCTTTCATCGCCCACGCTCAGCCTCTTTTCCTCTTTCATCGTACTCCCTATCTTCTTCTTTCTCTCGTGTTTCTTTTTGTTCTTCTTCTTCTTCTCTTCTTCTGCGAAGAAGCCCAAAGAAGAATTTTGATCAGATGCCTTCTTTCTCTCTGAGTCCCGAGGTATCGATGCCACCAGACCATCTGCAAGATCATCGAAGGAATCGAGAGTTGTAGAAGGACAAGAAGAAACCCCCTTCTTCTTCTTTTTCATCTCTTCGACTTCTTCTGCGTGTGTCTCTTTCATCCTCTCTTGTTTCTTCTTTCCTCCCTCACCGTCATTGTATCTTCTCCTTTCCTTCTCCTTTCCTTCTTCTTCTTCTGCTTCTTTTCTTTCTCCTGAGCTTCCCGGAAAGTAGGGGGAAGAAGAGCTTTCGTCATGCACTGCAGCTCTCGGGGAAGAAGAAGTCGCGGGGTCAGCTGGATGAGAAGCAACAGACAGAGGAGACTGCGTGTCTTTCTCAGGAGTAGCAAGCAATGGATAGGCACTCAAAGAAGAAGAAGAAGAGAGGAAAGGATGGGTGTCTACGTCAGTGAAGTCTCTCCTTTCATTTCTTGGAGATGCACTACCGAAAGTCGTCTCTCTGTTCTCTTGTCTCTTCTTTTCTTGTTCTTCTTCTGCCTGTAGATTTCTCTCAGAGTTGGTCTCATAGATAGGAGAAGCCGAAGAGAGATCTAGTAGGGGTTGACCGCATGCAGAAAGGCTTGAGAGGTGTGTGAGATGAGGTGAGAGAGAAGAAGGAGAAGAAGAGAGAGGGAGAGAAGAAGAAGGATTGAGAAGAGAAGAAGAAGAAGGATTGAGAAGAGTTGTGTTGTTGTTCTTCTTCTTCTTCTTTCTCTTCTTATCATCTTCTTCCATTCCAGGCCTTGTCTTCATGAAGTGCGAGGGCTCCTTGTCCTCCCCCCCTTTCTTCTTATTCTTCTTCTGCTTGTTGCTGTGGCAATTCGCTTCTCTTTTCTGGAGACATACAGAGACACTGCCGTCATTCAAAGATAAGAAAGAAGGACCGAGAGAAGAAGAAGAAGAAAAGAGAGAAGGCTGATGATCCAGAGGAATGGGATGAGAGGGAGGAGAACAGGGAGATACCATAGGTTCACGGAAAAGAGTCTCTTCTTGATCTTTTCTGTCCTTGTCTCGTAGGAAGGAAGAACTCTTCGAGCTCCTTTCAAGAGAGGAATCGTGAAGTCGCTTCTTTGCATCTTCTTCCTCTTCTCTTCGCTCTGTATTGTGGTCATAGATCTCCTCCTCGGAAATCTTCGCGTGCCTCTCCTCTTTAGAAGAGAGAAAAGTGATGGAAGCTGCGTCTTGCACGTGCTTATCTATTATCTCTCGAGTGGCATTGTCCCAGACACGTCCTTCTTCTTCCTCGTGCTGTTCTCTTGTTCTTTCTCCTCTCGACGTGAAGATCTTTTTCTTTTCCAGGTTGTCTATCGCGGTCATCATGGACTTCTTCTTTCTCTTGTTCTTTTCTGTCTTTTGACTGAGAAGGTGTTGCTTGCCGCATGATGAAGTTAGATTCCTTTCCTGGGTGAGGGGAGAGGGAGTCGAGACAGGATGATTCCTTCTCCTACTCTGAGGTGTACATACACCAGAATGGGAAGGCTTCTTCTCTTTCTTCTGCAGTCGATTCTTGCTTCGGCTTCGATTCTCCGTGTGAGAACGACTACGCCCTCCTGTAGACTGAGAAGGAGCAGACAGAGGTGTCTTGACATGTATAGGAAGAGCTAGCAGCGGCGGGGGAGGTGGCGAGGAGGAGGAAGGAGAAGAAGAACAATATAGAGATCGAGAGGGACCTCCTGAAAGATCTTCATACCTTCTTTCGGTCTCAACTGGATACGTAGGCAGAATCTGTTCTCCTTGTACAGACTGGTGAAAGGAAGAAGAAGGGAGAGAACAACTCTCTTCTTTGCACGTAGGGAGGATCTTTGATTCAGGAGAGCTGGTCACCTTCTGATCTTTCTGATCGGGAGAAGAAGGATTAGGAAGAAGAGAACCTTGTGACCGATGTAAGGAAGACAGACTACTACTAGTAGTAGTCGTAGGACGACAAGGATACGAAGGATGAGTAGAAGGGAGATTACTAGGGAATGAAGGGCGATATGAAGGTTCTAGGCGTGGGTTGCTGCGATCGCCTTGACCTTCTTTTTCTTTTTCTTCTTCCTCTCTCTGACGAACTGCAGAAAAGGAGGAAGAAGAAGGAGGAAGATGGACATCTTCTCCTGAGAGAAGAGTTGAAGACTTCCTACGTGAGGATACATTCTTTCTTTTCTCTTTTTTTGCACGTGCATGCTGTGTGATGTGGTTGCTCTCTTCAAGGGGATAGGGAGATGAAGAATGACAAGATACACCTACAGGCTCATGAAGATCTGGAGAAGAAAACGAACAAGTCCCCGGTAACGCTTTTGAAGACCTTCGGCTTATATTCGGAGAAGGTTTGGAATGAGGAGGTGAAGATGTTAAATAGGTGGGGATAGGACCTATAGATGGATTATCTATCTCTCTTTCTTCGCCATCTCGACACGTACTGTGATTACTTGAGCTCTTACATGAGCTATGGATGCGCGTGCTGCTCGCACTACTTGGCATTCCTTCTTCTCTTTCTTCTTCTTCCTCTTCTTCTTCTTCTCCTTGTTGATCGTGAGTCATGTGATGGCCACTCCTATCATAATGATGGTGAGAACTGCGCTCATTTCTTTTTCTTCCTCTTATCGAGTTCTCTTCTTTTTCTTCTTGTTGTTCTCCTTCTTCTTCTCCTACGTTCGTTTTCTTCTTCCTTCGCCTTCTCCGAAAGCTTGTTCCTCTTCTTCCTCTGAGGCTCTCCATGGAAGATTTTTCTTGTGGAAGAGGAGAAATGAAGGGATCTGTCTGAGGAGTCGATTCAGCGATTTGGAGAGAGGATGATACATAGGAAGAGTTCGTCTCTTCTCTTCTCTCATGGGACGAGCCATCGGGGGAATCTAAAGGCCGTCTCATGTCTGGAGATACACCCGATATACACCTCTATCATATGGATATACACCACACATACACACCCCACCCTGCATACGTATATACAGTCATGCACGTATACAGATGGATGGAGATCTAATACGTACGACGGGTATGTGATATGCTGAGGTATGTATGGCTACAATACACACACATATATAGATATACATATATAGATATAGGCTCGTCAAGAGGTGTAAGTTCAACACACCCCGTTGTGACTTGAAGAGAGGTGAGAAAGAAGAGAAAAGAGCGAATCTCTTCTTTCTTGGTTCATCACATATCTCGCCTAGTTGATATCTACAAGAGCAGAGAATAACGTAGGTGTGTATGTATGTTTGAATATGGACGAGCCAGGCGTGTATCTGGACAGTAGGAAAAGGAGAAACAGAGAGATAGACGAGAAGAGTAGGAGATGGGGAGAAGTAGAACAAGAAGAAAGACGCCAGGGATAGGTGTGGAAACACCAGAAAAGAAGACTTTTCTTCTCATGTACGGATGACTAGAGAAGTAATGAAATAGACAGGTTGAAATTTTGAGGTGTATGTACACCCGGGAAAAAAAAACTCGGAAGACCTGTCCCTGTCCACTGTGAAGGCAAAAAACTTGGTGAAAAGCTCTCTAATACCCACGCTCTACGGTTCCTTTCTCTCTTATCAGAGAAATACGCAAATGAAGAGAAATGAAGAATGAAGAGATGCCTGTTTCTCATCCTCCTTCTCTGTAGAGACACTGCGGAGAAGACCTCTATCCTTTCAAAGAAAACTCTCAAATAGACTCCCACGACAGATACACCCTCATCATTTAGCAAGCTGTGATTTAGCTGAGCTACTGCTGTCACCAATTCATCCGTGTGGGTAAGAAGAAAGACGGGCTTTAAAAGGAAAGAGGAGCAAGAGGAAGGGGAAAACACGTCGCATGAATGAACGGCCTCCGCTTCCCTTTCTTTCCTCTCATCGTCGATTGATTAGTAGTCTAGGAATGATGCTTGTGAGATGAAGTCTCTCCGACCAAGATGGAAAGAAGAGAAAGAAAACAAGAAGGGGGGGGGGGCATTCGGAGCCTCAGCTGGACCCGGCGAAGAAGGTATGGATCAGAATTTCCTTAGTGAAAGACGTTGAAGCGGTCGACCGGATGAGTTGCTCGGAAGGAAGGAAGCTGCTGCTCGCTGATTGGTTCGGTTGATAAATCGATACTTGCTTCTCTTGGGTCCTTCTTCTTGTTATTTTCGGTCGATTCAACAAGACAGGGGGTATGTCTGGGTAGCATCGACAGACGGAAGTTTTCGGTGAGGTCGGAGCTACTACAGAGAAAGAACAAGCCAGGAGAAGAAAAAGAAAGTTGTAAGGAATACACGTGAGCAAAAGAAGAGGAACTTTTTCTTCTTTCTCTATCAGACTTTGAAGAGAACTTCTCCAACGTCGATTGCGTGGGAAGGCGAAAGGCTACCAAGACTCGTTCTTCACGGAAGGACTTGGCTGGTAAACGGATGTTTGTTCTTCTTATGGAGATAGACAAGAAAAGTGAAGAAGCAGATAAGATGAAACACACAGGGAGAAGAAAGAACCGAAGGGAAGGGAAAGTGAGAAAGAGAAGAAAAAGAGCAGATGGCTGTCTAGAAGTGAAGAAGAATGAAGAGACTTGTTGTATCGAAGTGAATAAGAAAGTGAGAATGATCTGCACATCTTCTTTGCAATCTTGCTTTCCTTTCTTTTCGATTGTTTAGCAAGAAAAGTTTCGTGAGGAGATCGAGTAGAAGGACCGTGTCGGGCGCCGTTGGAGGAGGGTGGGAGACCACACGGTCAAGCAAGAGAGAGACAATGAGAAAGGAGATGGAGACTGCTGACTTTCTTCCTTTCTCAAATGAAGAGAAGAAAACGTCCCTTGCTTTACCTTGTTCCTGCATGGAAAAGAAGAAAGCTAACGGGCCCCCCAGGCGAGATTGTCATCGTTGAAGACAGACTTGTCAGTTCATTGGCTTTCTCCAACAACATCGCCTGTATGGGGAAATCTACAGTAGTTGCTACCAGAGTGTTGATGGTCACGATGTTTGATCTCTTTGTCTCTCAAAACACAGGTGCTTGTATCTGTCTCAACTCAAGATCAACGCCATCTCATCTACGTACTCTACAACAGAGAAAAAGGAAAGAAGTGTCTTTTCTGATTCGTGCTTGGTAGAAGAAGGAAGAAAACCGGTAGCAGTAGCTGCTTGTCCCACCTAACAACGAGCAGCAGCATTCCCCTGATGACGTACCAGGTGCTGGTACTACCTTTTATAGCGTTACTGCGTAGTTTTCAACTCTTCCACATTTAGCAGTCCTTCGTGGAGGGACTCTTGCACGCTTTCCGGACGGAGGAAACGAACTTTCTTGGCTAAATCATGTATTATTCTACAAGGACGGGTCTGCTGAGCTCTGGCCACCAGGGACGACCCCCGCCCCGGCTTCTGCTTTCAACTTCTCACTTCTTGTCTTTTCGTTGTCGTTCTTCAGCGATAAGAGGATCCGTCCTCTAGTTGTTTTTGAGGGGCATCCTGCGGCATCGACGTGTCTCGGCTCGATTGTAAGGGCGATCTCGGCTGGTAGTCGTTGTGGCTCTGCGCCGAGGAACTCGCTTTCTGACGAATAAGAGGGGCAGGCTTTCCTAGACTCATGTTGTCTTACTGGAGCTGAGAATGCTGATCAAAGTACACGGGTAGGGAAGGAAAACTGCTATCGAAGCGCTCAGAAAAAATCAGAATCTCTCCCAACAGAGAGGGAATGGTGCTGAGGCTGCTGCTTCTCCGGCATGAAGAGGAACGACGGACAGATGAGCCAGCTAAGGGTGCCAATAATGTCAGTGGACAGTTCTCCCAAAGTCCGCTTTCTTCAATCCGGCCTAGTAGGTATACGTGGAACGTGGCTAGTTCACGTAAAGAACGCGCTCCGGCTTTTTCTAGCGCGCAGACGGTTGTCTTCTGCTCCAGGGTGAAAAGAAAGATCAGACAAGCGGGCCAAGGGGGCCCGCCGACGGCTTAAGCCCCGACGTACCTAGATGTACGAGCCTTCATGCCTTTTGTCCAAAAGTTTGTATGGCGCCGAACGTAGAGAGTCACATGATCTAACAGAGTGTGGAGACCACGGTAGACACAGACCTGTATGCAATCATTCCCCCGAAGCAGTAGCGGCGGGGCGCGAGCTGGTACGCCCGCCCCGTCCTTGAACAAGTATACCTACCTGACTTACGAGGAGACGTAGCCGTCTTCGAGTACACGAAGGTCTGAAGAATGAATGTTCTGCTAGGTAGTGCGATAGGTGCCTCTGTCCGAGCATTCTGCTGAGAGAAAGTAGCTACTTGGTAGGCGCCGCGAGTAGCAGAACTGGGAAACGAACGTAGCATGCCGTACGCCAGGACGTCATTGTCCAAGAGATATACTAGCGAGAAACTCTCGTGTTTTGAGGGATTACAAGTAAAGAAGACCAGCAGGCCAGGACCCAGGCGCGTCCGCTTACGGCGAGGCCAATGCATGCAAAGAGGGAAGTCTATTACTTTCTTTTCGTGAAGGCAGGGAAGGGAAATGAAGGTTGTCCGTCTCCTCCAGGGTGCTGTGTGTGTTAAACACGTTCTAGGGCGGCGGGTAATAAGGGGGCCCACCCGTGAGCCCGTCGCGGTACGCCTGCCACATCCGCAGGACATATTTGACTTCCCGGGATGGCTGCCACGGCAATTCCGCCTCGAGAACGTAACCCCCAAAGCGCTGAACCCTGAAAGAGTCAGAGGGCGTGGTGCCCGCGCCCCCTCTTCCTGAGCGGTGCCGACGAATTTTTCCAATACAGCCCCTGGAGGGGGGGACAATGCTTTCTGTTTCGAGGCTCGACCTGTTCCAGAAACAAGTACTTTACTCCATCCGCCGCAGCGGACTACAGTTGAGAGACGGCTTCCCCCCTGCTAATCATAGGACCTGACCAGCTGTCCGCAGAGTGACGGCTATCCCTGACATTCCTGGGACTGATTCCGCCCGTAGTAGTCTGGCCGTGCTGCGTGGGACAGCTTGCTATGTCATTGAACCGAGCTCTCTTCTTTTTGCATCACTGTACAACCAGTCTTAATATCCAAAAGCGACTCCATCTCCTACAGCGACCCAACCCCGCATCAGTTGATACTGCTTATGAGCTCGCCGTCATCTTCTGTCTTTGCTTTCCGAGCTAGGACTACGAAATAGCTATCCCTACCGACGCCCAACAGCACTACAGAGACGCAGAGCTGCGCTGTTACCGGGGGTTCCCTGTTCGGGGGGAATGCGGGACCGCCTGGCTTGCTTGAGGTACTCCTGACGAATCAAGGCTCGGTTTGGCCGCATTTCCGCTTACGAAAAGGCAAATGAATACAGCGGCGGTTACAGCACTTGCGCGCGCTACTGCTGAAGGCGGCCATGACTCGGTTAGCTAAGCCACCCGGTTACTCCCGTCGGTTTACGCAAGTGCTTCAGCAGATTCACCCTTTCCTCCTCCTCCTGCGCTCCGCCCATACCTACCATACCCTTGCGCGCTAAAATTCGCCCAACAAAAAGAAACTGTTGTTTCCCCCCTGTGACGGTTAACTGAAAGAAAGTTGTGTAGTTCAAGTGCGACACGCTACACGGCATCACAGCGGTATCACCCGCTTGCACCGCCGCCTATCACGGGAGACCCACCGTTCTGGGGAGCGCGGACCGATCTTCGTCTGTGCACCGGTCTGTTGCCTTGAGTGGCGTGCGAAAACATTCCACATCCTTTCACAGAGACTCATACCTACGCTAGACGAAAAGAACGGTCATCGCAAGTCTCTATGCCACCGTGGTATCAGTCCGAAGCTTGGGCTGTACCCCGGTGACACCACCGCCCCGCCAACCGCCGCCAAGTCACCGTCCTCCCATGGGGCAAAGAAAGCCTGGAGAACCGCGCACAGCCACGGTGTATGGCGTGCGCACATTCCAGCATCCTGCATATCCTTGCGCGGAACTCCTGTACAGCAGGACTATAAGGGTGACGCCAATCCTAACCACTGGTCTATTGTCTTTTTTCCCGTCTGAGTGCGCCTGACCCCCCCGGGATTTTCTGCAGGAGTTCACACCGGACAGTGGTTGTGGTGGCTGCCCACGCCGGCTCGGACCACCATATCGATCCAGCGGCCAGGCGGCCGGTCAGATGCTCGTGGGCGCGAAACGACAAGTGACCAGTGGTTAGGATGGACGCCACCCTTATAGTTGAGGATGAACAGCCAGCCGGTCAGGCCGTCCACCCCACAAGGAAAGAGGTTTATGAAAGTCCGAGTGGTGGTGGGGACCGGTGACCGCTGAGTGTGGGTTCTCCATTTAAAAGAACCAAGGATTAGAGCGTAGATCTCGCCCTCCCGATTCGTCTCATTACCCGGTGAATCTGTCGCTGTCAGAGGAGAATGAAGGATCGCAACGTGTACTTTCACCGCGTCGTCTCGTGGCCGGGGGAAACATGGGTTCTAAAGAACTGGCCCTGAAATTTGTTGTTTTTTCCGACTTATCAAGGGCTGTTACGCACCGGCCGTGAATTTGAGGCTGTAAGATGGAGGTCATGAAAGATTTGCTGAAGTATGGTGTATATTTTTCCGCGTCTTGTACCTTCGTCTACGTGGAAAAGGACTATTTCTAGGGAGTTTTTTAACGGGCCGTGAGTGTCGCAATTGGAGTACTAGTCGGACTGTGCTCATCAGTTCGCCCCTTGACAATGGAATGGAACTGAACAAAGGACAGCGGGGGAGGCGACTCGGAAAGTCAGTAGTAGTCGCCGCAGTCGCATGAAACGAGGTTGGGCTGTGTGTAGGTCACCGTCGTTCTTGTTTCTTATTTCACTTCCGGCTCCCCTGTCGAAATAACACGAGGATTTCAGACCACTGTTGTTGACAGGTGTTGTCCTTTGTTTGTCGGGGTATGGGCATCAGGTCCTGAATTGTCTCTCCCCCCGTTCACGTCTCTCAGATGGTAACGACGGGTTCGCGGGGATGAGAATTGAACACCACAACAGCTGTTTGTGTCAGATGCACGGATTTTTCATCATGTGGATGACAAACTCGTGAAGGGGAGACACCAGTTCTGCTGCCCTCTCTTTTCCAGGACCCCTTGTTTATCCCTCTTGGCGGTTTTGAGCCAACCGCAGAGTTTGTTGTAAGCATCGAAGCAACAGGAATCAAGTCAGCTGCCGTGCTGCGGGGGAAGTTACTCGATCAGCATAGGCGAGTTTCGCCAGAAAGTAGGGGAGGTGTCGTTCGCATTAGAAGGCCGTTTTTTCTCGTATGAGCATCATTCATCTGAGTTCATTATCCTTCTTCGCTCGCTGTACAAGCGTTTAGAGGGATCGAATAGCATATATTTTCGCACACAGCGGGGTGGTATGAAACTCTACAGTCAGTCCCGTAGGAAGAAAGACCAGACTCATTCATGCCTTCATTCCAGGGGGAACGGCGTGGTTCCTACATTCTTCGATCATTTGCCGGCGTCGTTGTCGTCGACCTCGTCAGTTTTCAGTTCTTTATAAGCTGACGTTTTGATTCCTGCCCGCGCGCATGTTGCGGCGGTGTACAGTCAAATCATCTACTACATTCGCTTGAACTGACTTTCAAAACAGCGGCAAAGACGATCACGAATCGTCAGCACGGCGCAGAGTAGTGAAAAGAGGTTCTTCGCTCAAGTAGATTCAGTAATAGTAGCGCTTGACGGCGATACAGTTTTTCCATAGCGTTTTTCTTTTTTTCCCGTAGCGTCGTCGTCTTTTTTTCGAGAAGAATCATAAGAATCGATCAGGAAGAGATTACAACCTGGGGATCCTTATGCCCTTTGTTGTGGTAGGTAGTCCATTGATGGTTTTGCTACTGCTGGTGCTATAGCTATCATTCTTACCTCGTTGTAAACAATTTGACTGTTGTCTTCCTCTCTCTTTTCCGGAAGAGGGGGGGGGAGGCATAACCTAGAAATCAAATGAGTAAGTTTTCTTGTGGGAGAAAAGAACAACTGATGAGCCTCATCAATCTACGATGGGAGGGTGTAACGCCAGTGATCGAAGGATTGAACGACCGTAACTTTTCAGCTCTTTGTAGAGTAGTTCATGAACTCAAGGATGGGTCCTGTTGTTGTGTTTTTCCTTTCTCATCAGTTGTTCATGGGCGTTGCTGTTCTGCCGCCACCCATAAGTTGATAGGCGAGGTTTTCGTTTTCTTTCTCGTCTCCGGATGGAGACGGAGGAGCGATTGAATGAATGAATGGATGCATTCATTTTGTGGTGCTGCGGGTTGGTCTTTCGAAGACGGGGAGATAAATGAAAGAGTTTGTCTTCGTTGTTCTTCTCTTTTTCTTCACTGTATTGATTGGGAGACGAATTTTCAGGATTGCTTTCTTTCTTTCTTTCTTTTGTAGAAACGAAGAAAAGAAGGCAGCACATGATGTATGTATGTATGTATCATCTCTATGGACGGGAATAGTAGCAGTAGTAGTAGTAGTAGTCGTAGGCGGTCTCATTCAGGGTCTGCCGTCTTGTTCTTCAGGCGTAGGGGGCGCAGTATGTAGTACCTACGTGCCGTCGTCTTCTTATCCCCTGTAGTCCGCTGACTTACAAAGGTTAGGATTTTATCTGTTTTCCTGTATAGTGCAAAATTTTCTCCTCCACAGATATAATATGGTATGGAGTGAGAAACTTGTTGAGTTGTGTTTCTTTCTCCTAGAATCATCCACTTCAATCATCGTCAGCAACTCATGAAGTCAACAGCTCCACACGCCTTTAGAAGTTTGTTCATCGATCGAGAACTCAGAACATTCCTGTTTTGATGATTGAGGGAAGGGAGAAGGAGGACAAGAGGAAAGAAGGAAGAAGAGAGGGGGGGACTGGGTAGTCCATTTGACTTTCAATCTTCACCGCAGTTTTTTTTTTTTTCGTTTTTTCCTCCTGCGGTTTTTCGCTGTATGTATACGGAAAGGTACCTGTGTGAATAGCTCACGAAGAGGCCGCATTCAATTTTGCTTCTCTTTCCTTCTTCCCTTTCCTTTCATTCAACTAGTTACCATTGCCGGATGGATGATACTCTGTTACTTACGAGTAGATCATTGTGGTTGTCTTCTGTTCGGTCGGAGAGGTCGTATGGACCGACCGCTCCGCAGACCACACATACAGGGAGGCGGACTGCCCCTTTCTTGATTTGGAGGGCAAGGGAGTCAGTCGTAAGCAACATTTTGTTTTGACAAGCTCTGTTCTTTTCTGTTTCTCAACAACTCATTTCGTAGAGTCGTTGCTGCCTGCGCTTCAGAGATTCCGTTCCATTCATTCATTGAATGACAGTTGTGTCTGTCTGTCGTAATGGCGACTCGAAATCGAGGGATAAGACGTAGACAAAGCCAGCCTGAGACCGGCGGTACTAGTAGTAGTAGAGACCCAAGAAGACGACTGCCTGCGGCGACCTCTCCGATCCTGAACGTACAGTCTCCTCTCCTCTCCCAACCTCACCAAGTTGAGAGAGAAGAGGAGACTGAGATAGGAAGAGAATCAGAAGAACGTTCGGGTGTATTACGTGGGACGGAAGCCCAAGGCGTCAGCACAACACAAGAGGAAGCTAAGGGGCATGCACAGATTAGGGGTGAAGTTCGAAAAAGTGAGCCTACTGAGCCGGTATCGTTATTCTCCATCGCGATGTCGCAAAAACAATCGCCGGAACGGCTTCTTTCTCATAGCCGTCGTGAAGTCGGGGCAGCAGAGGGTCAGACGGGTGTTGTAGCTTCTTGTCGGGGCCGGGGCGTTTCAAGAAGTGAACCAGTAAAGGCGAAAGCAATCGAAGGAAGGACAAGTATTACGAGAACAGCTGCTGCGTCTAGGAGAGGTCTTGCAGAACGCACTTCTGAAGAAGTTGGAGCGGTAGGTAGAAGATGCACGTGTAGATCTTCAAGGAAAAGGATGGATATACAGGAGGAGTTTACGGGGTGATGAGGGGATGATAACAGAATCCTGGGTGAACACATGGGGGAATGATAGGTGGAGGAAGAGTCAATAGCCCTGGCCTTATTCGATATGTGCTGTTGACGATTGGAGTTCTGTAGGTGGTCGACACATC
>NW_027153867.1:15720-27364 GCF_002600585.1 Cystoisospora suis
AGGGGGGGGGTGTAAGCTGACAATGGAGAGAGGGGGAGAAGCCATCTATCAGGTCTATGTACACCGTGTGACACGGAGTAGTAAGAGTAGACATTATGTCTTGGACACGTCATTAGGGGATTATGTAGGATGACAGAGAAAGTGGTGGAAGAAGCCATGCAGGTCGGTCTGTCACGTGTGACCTTAGCCAATAGGCGAAGAAGAATCGTACTAGGATACTCTGAAGTTTAAGGATTTCCTAGGTCTCACCCACATGGAGTCTCTTTCATGTTACGACACCTCTCATCTCCCCGGATAGAACAGACCTCGCTTCCCTTTTTCGCTCTTCATGACTGACAGTCACAACTCATGCAGGGGTGTATATAGAAGATACATATACATCTTTCTGTGAACTAACTCCCTTGCACTTGAATCGTTGAAAGAAGAGGCTGTTTCCCCCGACATGAAGACGCGAGACCTCAGTAGGTAAACTCGACTATTAGTTAGGAATCACGACGCCTTCTTATTTACAGGTACTCCAGGAGGTGCAGTTACACATGGGCCAAACCTCTGTCGTCTCGCTCCTCCTCTCTGTCTCTTGTTTCAGCCCACCAGTAGTAGTAGTAGTAGGAGCTCTCCTCATAGGGGTCTTCAAGCAGAGATACCAACACCCTCTTCTTCTTCTTCAAGTCCTACGACGACTACGAACATCCCCGCTGTGTTGAGCTCCTTAGCCCCGTCACCGCTACCATTATCGCTGGCTTCAGGCAGCTCAGTGTCGACGTCTTTCTATAAGACGAAGATGTGTAGATTTCTTTTACAGGGTCGCTGTAAACACGGTGCAGCTTGCCAGTTTGCTCATAGTAGTAGTGAGATGCGGGCGCCTCCTAACCTCACAAAGACACGCCTATGTAAAGCTTTCCGTGATGGTTACTGTGACTTAGGAGAGTCTTGCGGGTTTGCTCATGGTCTCGCGGAGTTACGTGGGACCGAAGAATTCTTCAAAACGCAGATATGTGTATTCTGGGATGCCGGGCATTGCAAGTAAGTTCGTGAAGAGCAACAGTGGGAGACGCTTCCATACTCTCCCCTTTCTCAACGTACATATCGATCCATCTATGCCTGTCTCTCTATATATCTTCTCAGCGGCTTGACGGTCTTCTATCTGGGTTTCTTTTTTCTGCCTTCTCAGGAGTCTCAAGGTGGCGTCACTTCTCTCTGTTTCTCTCTGTCGTCTTTCTTCTTTTCCCTTTCTTTCTTTTCATTGTTTCTTTTCCTTTCTTTTCTTTCTTTTCCTTTCTTTTCTTTCTTTTCCTTTCTTTGGGTTGTGGTACATCTGGCCTTCTCTTTGATAGCAGGCACATGGCGGGAGGGATGCTAGGGAGAGGGCTGAGTAGGGAAGATGTCTTTTTATCTCGTTTTCTGGAAGCGAAGGTTTCTTTTCTTCTTGCTTGTGATCTTTTTTGCTCTTCTTGTGGATAAGTTAAATCATCTGTTTCTTTAGAACGAATCAGAAGTCGTTCAATCTTTGGGGACGGTCGGCAGAGCGAATTCTTCTCGTGTGAAGAATCTTGTGTTGACGTGGCCGTCAGCTCAACACGACGGTACTAGGGAGAGGAGGGCAGATATGAGATTGCAGAGGTGTTACGCAGGTCCCTATTGTACCTATCAGTCTAGCAACGATCGGCTAGCGTTCCTCGATGTCTGTTGAGACCTTAGATAGCTGAAAAAGAAGGGTGTGTTGTGGTCTGTAAGACTCGCCATCCAAAGGGTGGTAGTAGTCGTAGTAGCGGTGGAAGTAGGCGGGTTTGTAGTGTGTGTTGCATATCTTATTCACGAGGATGGCGATGAGGTAGATAACTGAGAGAGAGGTTGGCAGGTCTTCGTTGTTCTCTTCTTCTGATCTCTACAGAGCAGGGGATGCATGCCGTCATGCACATGGGTATGAAGATCTTTCAGCTTCAAGTCGCCAGCGGTTAGTCTTCTTTCCTGGCGAGACAGGTAGTGGGAGTGGCGACGAAAGTCAAGGGGGAGGCTTATCTCAAGGGGGGGGAGGGCTTACACCAGGTTTCTCTTCCGGCACATCACCTGGACCTCTCTCGTCAGCCCCGCGTCTGACTTTTCCTAAAAGAGTTTTCTCCCGCAGGTCCATGACGTCTCCGTCTCCCCCCCCTCCCGGCGTCTCCTCCTCGTCCTCATCATCTTCAAGCCAAAGAACGTCTGAGGGAACCCTGGCTAAGATGGCGCACTCATCATCATGGGGCGCAGGACGGAGTGGAAAGAACATGCGATCTACCCTCTTGAGTTCGACAGAAAGGCCCCCTCTATTAGATTCTTATTATTCTTTTCCTCCCTATGTAGGAGGTATAGGCAAGGCTATGGGTGCCTCGGGGGAGAGTACAGGTGGTAGGCGTGGGACCTTTGGAGGTTCAGGGATCTTCTCGTCGAGACATAGACTAGGAAGCAGTCGAGGGGGAGAACAAGAAGGAGAAGAAGGACCGCCAGCCGCGACTGGGAAAATGGTGAAAGGGAGTTGTAGAGGTCCTGAAGAGACGACCTCGATGCCAGCGAGTGACCCACACCATTCCCGAGGTGTAGGACTGCGACAACCTGTCATCGGATCCCCTGTGAAGGCTTTTGATATGAAGTGTATACAAGGCGCCGTTTCACAGAAAAAGCGAACAAGCTTTTCTCCTCCTCTGATGAGAAGCCAGAAGCTCGTCGAGGAAGCCCAGGGCGGTGGTAGTGGTGCGGATATAAAAGAAGAACCACTGGCACCTGCGACCCCTTCAGCATTGTCAAGATACACTCGACAACGACGTGTATCTGATCCTACTAAACAAGGGGGTAGATATCATGGAGGAAGAAGAGGAGGAAGCGTGTTTGGCTCACCCTCGATGATCCTGATGATAGGCAAAGAAGAGACAGCGGGATACGACACCACTGAGTTGCCATTCGTTCCCGTCTCCTCGTGGCCTTCATCAGGTAAAGCGTCGTCTTCGAGGCCTGTAGATAATAAGGAGGAGAGGAAAGAGGGGACAGGATCCTCTTCTAGTGCAGAGGAGATAGGAAGAAGACGTTTTTCTCTCTCTTCTTCCCGCCGTGCCAGTAGCTCTCATGTTGTCTTGAGACATCTACCTGGAGATACGCTGCGGAGCTTCGCGCCTTCCCCGTGTCCTTTTTCTTGTGGTGAATCTAGAGAAGGGAAATCTCAGGTAGAAGAAGGACGACGTGGAATCGTAGCCCGTGCGACTCGTGGGGTGAGCGCAGATGTGTTAGGAGGAGGAAGATACGGCGGTGGCGGCGTACGAGGAAGGCGTTGCATGCATTTGTGTAAAGAGAGGGCATTAGCCGTCTCGTCTCTATCATCACTTGAAGAAAAGAATGAAGACGAACGCTATGGTCATGAGTCGTCTAGGTATCATTACAGTGTGCCAAGACGTCACTCAACAGCGGAAGGCGTGGAACATGCAATTCCTTCATCTCCACCTCTCTTATCGGGTGTCTATACACCAGGAGAGTTTGGGAAGAGTGTTCTTATGGGAGGTGAGACATCATTCATATGTCGACATGCGTCTTTTTCTCCGCGTTCAAAGCGGACTTCTCAGGTGCGTGTTCTTCCTACAGAGAAGAAGAGCCGTCTCTCCGTAAGGGCAAAGAACTGGCGTAGGAGTACTAGTTCAACCATCGAATTTGGAGATACACATCAGTCATCGTCTGCTTCTTCGTCTTCCATTCTTCACGGATCTTCTTTGTCTAGCAAGATTCATGGAAGGGGTCTTGTAGGCAGGGGAGGTAGTAAAAGAGGGGGAGGAAAGCTGTCTCCTCTACGAGCGCATGCAAGCGAAGACATACACTCCCGCCGAGGAATTCCAGGAGTTAAAAGAGCAGGAAGCATTCGCTCCACACCTCAATCGCAACAGGTTCGTGAGACACCTCCTATCCCGCCGTCAGGAGCTAAGCAGATTGATAAGCAAAAAGAACAACGAAAGGATGACCGACGGAGAGAGGGTCTAGAGAAAGAAGAGAAGGGTGATGTAGTAGGAGGTGTAGTGAAGCCGAGTAAAGGACATCGACGGCCACAGCTGTCACCGAGGGCCATTGAAGGGAGACCACCTCGCCGTCTAGAGACGGATCCATTGATGAGACGTGGCTCAACAGGAGTGTTAGCCGAAGGTGCAAAGACGGAGACGCTGGCAAGAAGACTTGGTAGGGAGTTTTCTCCTGCTCTTCTCCCGGGTGAGGGGGGTATGATGAGAAGTGAAGAAGAAAGAACAACTCTTGGAGAGCCTGGGGTGTCTTCACAAGGACTAGGAGGTGTCCATGGTGTTTCTTCTTCTAGTCTTCCGTCGGAGACGACGTCGTCTTCTTCTGGAGTTCTTCATTTATCTTCCTACGATGACCCTTCAGTTATAGCAGGGTTGACGAGAGGCGTAGGCGTTGGGGGGTTGTACAACACCTCAGGAGAACCTGTCCAGCTAGAGGCTGTATTACATCGTCATTCCGACTTCCGGACAAGGTTGTCGAGCCAGGAGAGCTTCTATACCAGACCATCATCATATGAGTATGGGTTTATCACCTCTTACCCCACGGAGCAGGAGAGACAGCAGCAGCAGCAGATAGCGGCTTACCAACAGCATCATCTTTATCCTCTCTATTACCATCAGATTGGAAGTTCTTTCCCCACACCATCATCAGGAATCGTCAGTCATTCAGCGTCTCCCCCTCCTCCGCCGGGGAATGAGCCCAGAGGACTCTTTGCAGCGTCAGCAGCAGTCACGACACATCCTCTATCTTCGGGAGGGGGAGAGCCTTTCATGGAAGCTCACCTATTGCCTTTCGAAGCCATTCACCACCATGTTCACGGTCATCAGCATAGCCATCCTGCTTGGGGGAGTTCTTCAGGAGGGGGGGAGAGGTCTCGTGGAAGTCCGTATTATGAAGCACCCCCGCCCTTGTTACCAGGACCGCTTGCTGGATATGGAACAGAGGCGAGGCTTTCCCTTCCGAGATATAGACTACATGAGGAAGAGAAGCGTGGTACCTTTTCTATGGAGACGATTCCTCCTCAGTGTGCTTCTTCGTCGTCTTCGTCTTGTCTTCAAGGTGACTATCATCCATCATCACACCCGCAGCATCGGGAGCTAAGAGGAGTTTATCAGCTGCCTAGTCATAGTTCGAGTGGGGGTGACTCTGTAGATAGAAGAAGAAGACATTCGATCTCATCTGAGACAGCAGGTCAATCATTGCTAGCAGGTCATCCTCTTGCTGGAATTCCTGAAGAACTCGGGCGAACTGGGGGTGCCTCTCTTCCTCCTCCTCCTCCTGCTCCTCCTCCTCCTTCTTCTCTGGGCCTCTCTATCATCACAACTAGTACATTTGGAGAGATGATTCCTCCTGCGCCACCACTATCTTCGTTACAGCCTGTAGGACTCCTGCAGCATCTCCTCTCGTCGAAAGAAGAGGGAGAAGAGGAGGGAGGAGGAGAAGAAGAAGAGACAAGCCGAGAACAAGAACCTTTCCAGCTTCCGCCGGTCTCGCGCATCCATTCAGCCCCCCCGACATTCCCATCGCTTGCCGGAGAACGAGGAGGACCTCCCCGTGAAGGTACTGGCAGTGGTAGTAGTAGTACGAGCATCTCTCCCGAGGAAGGAGAGACGAAAGAGAAAGAAAGCAGCTGCTGTTCTTTGATCCCAGAAGGAAGAAAAGAACGAAGAGATTGTTGTGAAGGGGAAGAAGAAGCCTGCAGAAGAAGTGGGGCGTGTCGTAGAGGCCCATCATCATCATGTGATTCTTCATTACCATCATGCGAAGGAGAGAAGATAGGGCAGCAGGAGGAGGCTAGGGGGGACGAGAGAACAGGGGGGGGAGACGTCGTCATCCGAAGTTCCAAAGTTACTCAAGACATGGCTGCTGTAGTATGAAGAGTAGCCGAAGCCTATCCGGCTTGTCTGGCGAGAGACGATCATCTCCAGGAAGTGAACCCAGGAGACAAAGGAGAGAATTACAAGGAGCTCGTTCTCCGTCGTCATCTTGTATCACTACGGCAGAAGAACATCGAAATCACCATCGACATACATCATCGTCTTCATCTTCGCCTTTCAGAATGACGGGTAGCCATGTTGGCCAGGATATCAAGAAGGTTTGTAGCCGCAGTGAAGAAAGAAGCGCAGCGAAGACTAAAAAGAAGCGAAGGAATCGCCTTGCCACAAGGGGGCATGGAACGAAGGGAGGAGGAGAAAGAGGGGGGCGGGCTTGCAAGATTCAACCCAGCATCCTCGTCCAAAGGTCGATGAAATACGTGAAGGGATCGTGAGCGAAGGGGGGAGGGGTACTTCGACATCTTCAAGTGAGATGGATGAGAAGGAATTGACGACGCCTATTCCTCGTGCCTTGTCACATCGAAGACAGCTCGGCAGTGAAAAGACTCCGCTTATAGGCCTTGGACGCCCGGTCGTGTCTTCGCATGAAGAAGAAGAGGAGGAGGAGAGCTCATCTGAGGATGATAGCGGTAGCCCAGATCCTGCCACGAGACCTGCTGGGGTACCATCATCAAGGAAGGAGCATAGGCCTCATCGCCGAAGGGTCAAAACATGCGAGAAGCATAGTGGGGGTCCCATCATGACTTGTCCGACTATAAGCCGTCGCCTTTCGGAGTCACGGTCATCGTCCGCATACATGCGGCAGCCATGTAGACATGAAGTGAAGCAGATCTCCACCACCTCAAGAGAGGGCGAGAATGGTCTACAAACTGAAGAGAAGAGCATGATGATACAAACATCTTCAAAGGAGGAGGAAGAGAGAGTTACTAGGGAGGCGGGTGGAAGGGGGGGAGAAGGAGGACGGTTAGGACAACAGAAGAGACGCCATCATCATCATCATCGTCATCGTTGCCGTGGCGGTATCGATTCTTCGGCACCCAAGCTTCAGTCTTCTTCTGGTCGCCTTAGCCATAGGGGTAGTAGCAGTTGTAGCCGTACAGGAGGAAGACATCAGGGCCAGAGGTGACTTCTGCAACGACGAGGAAGACGACGACGAGAAGAAGGTGGTCTCCCCCCCCAGCAGCATGCTACAGAAGAATCTCAGCACCGTATTTCTCGAGGGAGCCGCGGCCAGAATGAAAGCTGTCTCGGTGGTGGCGTAGATTCCGAGACGCAAGCCCATCATCCGTCGTCTTCACAGAGAGATGCCAATCATCATAATGGGGGAGAAGAAGAGGAAGGCAATGTAAGAAGACGACTTGCTCCAGCCATTGGACGACTTCGAGAACAAGTCGTACAAGATGATAGGAATGGGGGGGAGAAAGATAGAAAGGACCCGATACATTATGATGAAGATGGCGGAGGTCTGAAGACAGTCCCCGGGAGGACTCCGACGCATAAAACAACAGCCGATCGTGAAGGACCGGAGGCCACGTCTCCTCCTCGTCCATTCATCTTCAGAAAAGCCCAAAGACTTGGACAGTGTGTCCCTGATGTCGACGTAGAAGGAGAAGTGAAAGGGTGGTTGAGCTCAAAGACCTGCAGCACGCGGGCTAAGAAGGAGGGCGTCACCACGATGATGACAACTGAATGCCCTCCTCCTCGATCATCTTCAGCCCCGCTACAAGCCCCCCGAACGGCCTCAGCAGCAGCGCCACCGCCGTGTGTACCAGAGCATGCCTCACCGACACAAATGGGCTCGTCTAAGGATACCAACCCCGTCTGTGTGAGTAGCAGTAGTAGCAGTAGTTGCGGTGCAAAGAGCTCTCCTCCTCTTCAGAGCCATTCCTATGCACAAGGAGGTGTTGTTAATGATGTTAACGGAGAACTCGCATCCATGGAGAACCCGTCGCCGTTGGCGCAGCATGCCTTTTACCAGTCCCGACCGTCCTTGTATTATTCTGTTCCCCGTCATCTTGTTGTCTCTCCAGTGAATGAGAGCTACGTATCTCCTCTACAACATGGAGGTATCAGCAGGAGTCGTCGTTGTTGTCGCCGTGATGACAGCCATGAAGGTAGCAGTGATTGCCGTAGCCTTCATCATGGGAGTCCATATACTACTAATGGGCATAGCATGAGGCCGCCCGTGTCTGCTCTCCCTTTGTTACCGACGCCGTCGCCATCGGCTTCTCCTTCGCTTGTTCGTTTTCCTCTCTTGTGCTCTATGCCCTACCATCCTCCGCATTCAAGTCATGATGGTTCTAGTCCGCCTTCTTTGCTAGTATACAGAAGTCCCGGGTGTAACCCTACTGCTGGTGGGACAGGGGTGGGGGATGGCGAAGCAGGAAGACACGACGAGGAAGGAGGAGAGAGGAGCATCTCGCCCGCCTCGCTCCTTCATCATTATCAGCCATCTCTGACTTACGAGTATCCCTATCTCCATTATCCATTTGTAGGGGATGGCTCTTCTGTCATGTATCTTGTCTCCTCTCCCCCCGGTGATATGATGTTGTACTCGGCACACGCTCGTTCCTTCTTCGAGTGTACATACACTCCACATGATGAGATGATGGGTTGTAATTACAATACTAGCGACAGGAGTAGGACAGGAGCTCAGATCGAATCCCCTTTGACCTGATATGTCGTCTGTACTCGTCTTCATTTTATTTTGAAGAAACAGTTCCTCTTAGTTCGTCAGGAGATAGATCTCTTCGTCATAGAGTGGGGTACCATGGTAAAGCCCACGGAGAGGGCTGAGGCGGTACGAGAGCGCAAAATGAAGACTTCTCTGTAGGCGATATGGCTGGCTGTATGAAAGACGAGAGGGACAATTCGATCATCGTAGTATGGGTAGTGAGAAGAAGAACAAGGCGGTAGATTCGTTGTTGTTCCACACATGGTTGCACGCCGTCTTCTTCCAGAAAGAAGACAACGCCTTTGAGGTGTGGTCTGTATGCATGCGCATGCATGCGTACGCATAAGAGCTGAAGATTCCCCTTCCTTGTGTTTGACTGGTCTTTATCCGAATAGTGCGCAGAAGAGTGTATTGTTCTTCCTTGTTGACGCTGTTGTTGTCCCTTTTGTCTCCCGATGGGAAAGAGAAGGACACACACTCGGTTTGTGTCTCTCTCTCTCCCTCGTCATCTCCTTTTTCTTTCTTGTAAAGCAGGGATGCCAGAGAGTCAGATCGATCGGGGGTGGTACTTTGCATCACCTCAGAAGAAGAAGGATACCGTTGTTTCGTGATCTTCGATTTGTGGCTAGGCCTTTCCTACTCTGAGCAGACACAGAGTGTCCTTGTCATCGGTCGATATATTAGCTCTTCAAGATAGAATTCTCTTTGAAGAGGAGAGAACAGAGAGGGAGGAGCCAGGGAGTATGTGTTCGCACGCTGCATGGGAGATATGGACCGCCAGTGGGTAGAAGGAAGGCGAGAGAGGGAGAAGAAGAAGAAGAGAAGAGGAGTAGTCGTGTGTGATGAACGACGGCCTATGAGAAAGTTAAGGAGAATAGGAAGAAGGAAAGGCTTTTTTCTGTGGAGACGAGGAGAGAAGATGAATGGCCCTTTCGTCTGACTGTCGTGGTTTTCTTTCTCCCTTTCTTTATTTCTTTCTTTCTTCTTTAGGGAGATTAGCGAGCAACCCCTGCTCGCTCATATAGACAAAGACGACCAGTCATCAGGTAGTGATCGTTGCATAGCCCAAGCAGTCGCTGCCCTGCGTCTTTCAATTGGTCAGTTAGTTGATTGATTGATTTATGAGTAGTAGATTCTTGTCCCAGGGCGCGTGGGTCTTCACAGGGGGAGACTATGGCTCCTTACCCGTTCCTTCAGGTTGTCTTGTGATATCTCTTATGACTTTCCAACACGCACAGTTTCCTCTGTCAAAGAATGAATGAGAGGGAAGAAAAGGTCGACTTCTCGGGGGAATTTCCTCTCCCTTCAAGAAAAGGGATACTAGAGACACGAGACCAGAGAAGCAGGAGGTATTATGGTCATTGTCTTTCTTCTACATAGACGGGGAGATGGACGCTTGTATGGTTGAGACGGATGGGCTAGCGTTTCTTGAGATTTCTAGACGTCGAGGAGGAGTGAGCCGCTGGAGATATGGAGGCCACCTCGCGTTTTATCTTACTCGTTTGCAGCATGCATGCGCGTTTCTCTTGTCTTTGGATATGAGGTGGAGGTGGGACACGTCGACATCGGGTCAGAGAAAGAAGAAGAAGATTACCAGGCAGACACAGAGATAAGAGGGTGAAGGGACGGATGAATGAAAACACATAAAACGGCGTATCACACTTTTCCCCCTATACACCTGTATGGCCAATATATATAGCAGGAGGCACATATGCCTGTTATATTCTCTCTCTAGTTGCTTCATACATGGATATACATGTGTGTACCCGCAGGGACGGGAGTTGAAGGGTTGTCGTTGGGTTGTAGGCTGATTTGTATGGAGACGACGTAGAGGGAGAGAGGTTGAGATGGCTGGTCGCCATTCCTTACGGCGAGATGTATGAAGTTGCTCTTCAGAGCGTGAGCGGAAAAAGGGAGAGGGAGAGAAAGAGAGAGAAGGAGAGAAAGAACAAATAAGAAGACGACCATCGTCGGTTTATATGATCTCAAAAGGAGACTGAGAGACAAAGATTTCTCCAGCGCAATTCATATGTATATATGTAAAAATATATAGTGTCTCTCTCTCTATATAGATCTATGCATCTATGTATATGGCGATGGGCTTGAGGTGGCCTGATTAGATCGGCCGGCTAATCCTCACCGTGTTACGTCGTTGTCTTCATTCACGCCAGGAGACGTCTCTCGATGATGTACGTCTCTGATCTCCTTGACAGTTCTTGGGGGGACGCTCGCTGTATAAGAAGAATATGTGCAAGATGGTCTGTTGCTTTTTAGTAGGCTTCTTACGGGAGCGCTTCTCGTCTACAGTGTTTACGAGGAGTATACAAACCTTGAAAGAGTTCCATATATCCCTAGATGTAAAATGAAGGAATTCGATGTATGTATACGTACATATCTACATACACCTACATCAGTATGGTACGCATATATATATGTATATAGATATATATACCTATATACGGGTGCGTCTCAAGATCCCCATATATATGCCAATACAAATACGAGTATGTATATATATATGAACCATCTATATACACATATGTCTCTATACATATGTGTACGTATATATATCGTCAAGTGTAGTATGAAAGGACATACGTTTGTATATGTGTATCTCAATCTATATATATCTTAATCTATATGTATGCCTTGGTCGATATCCAGTAGTATCATCTCTCTTACGTCTGGAGTTTGGACATGATGGTATACAGGAGTACTACGCACCCGCGGTGTCGTAGGGGTGGCGGCTGTCCCATCCCTATATACGGTCCCAAGCCGTAGCGGTAAAATAACGATAAACCCTAACTGCATGCCTTTCTTTTTTTTTTCTTGTTCATCCTCATCATTATGGAGTCGATTGCTTGCCACAGAAGTGTCTGTTTGTTCCGCTGCTTCGCCTTGTCTCTCCCTCCTGTCCCTTTTTTTCCTTTTTTCTTCTTCCGCTTCGGATTGTTGCGCAGTCGAACCGGGTNNCGCCTTGTCTCTCCCTCCTGTCCTTTCTTCTTGTCAGCCATCATGACTGACTGAGTATATATATATATGTGTTACTTCTTCTTCCTAATCTCGTGCTACATTTTCATTATCGTCTTCAGCTCAGTACGCTGTAAAA
>NW_027153867.1:27417-27761 GCF_002600585.1 Cystoisospora suis
CGAAGTAGTAACGTTCTACTCGATCACTCGCAGATCACAGACAAGAAGAGTTTCTCATCATTTCCACGGCATGTTGTCTTTGTGGGGAGGTTGATGAGAGGTCCGTCAGTTCAGGAAAGTGGAACTGTCTTGCGCATTTACTGTGTCGATATACCATAGACGCATCTCCCCCAGGTGAGAACGAGGAAATCGATTCTCCTTGTCACTGATGTTTCATATGAGTCGATAACCCCATTATGTACCGGTGATGAGTCCTGCGCTTCTGTATCGGCTTTTAATCGGGGGGGGGTTCTGATTCTTATGTATGGATGAGTCATTTTGAAGAGGATGTATCGGTGGAATGG
>NW_027153867.1:27810-28618 GCF_002600585.1 Cystoisospora suis
TTCGTATCACCATGTATCACGATGGATTCGTATCACCATGTATCACGATGGATTCGTATCACCATATATCTCGATTGCTTTTATCGCCGCATGTCTCGATTGATTCGTATCGCCATATGTCTCGATTGATTCGTATCACCGTATGCCTCGGTTCCTGTCACCGCATGTCTCGGTTGATTCGTATTACCATATGTCGCGATTGATTGATTCTTCTTGTCATCACTTGTCTCGATAAAACCGGTCGATACTCCGACGATGCCTCAGTGGTGAAAGCAGGGGTGGATCGCACGCTTCTCTGGTCTCCCCTACCTCCTTGGATCTCTACTCTCTACGTCTTACATGATGTACGACGTAAACATAAGTGTAGACTTGATACAACAAGAAGATCATGATGATACTAGCGTGAAATCCCCTCCTTCAAAACATTGATATGTATCTATGTGGTTGTCTTCTTATATTGACTTTCTCAAGGTGGGGGTCTTCAGTCTCTTTTTTTCATCCATATGTAAGAGATATCTGTATATCTACTATCCATCTATACTCTACACGCTTACATGTGCACGGCAATCTCTGGTGGTGTGTGTGTTCTATCATCGATCACATCATTCATTCTCCAGGAGCACAAGTCTCTCTCGCTCATTCACACTGTCATGGTCATTCGCGCATGGAGGACGGTGGATCGATGTCAATTTCATCCCTCTCGATATAGATATCTGTTCATAGATTCACCTCGCTGACGAGCATGCCTTCCGTCTCTCTCTGTCTCTCCTTCCTCCCCTCTCATCGATGGATAGTAGATATACAGATA
>NW_027153868.1:0-190 GCF_002600585.1 Cystoisospora suis
GGGGGGGGTGAACAAGGGAATATGAATCATACTTCAGGTTCAGCTCTTTTTTCCTCGTCATCTTCAAGTAATAGCATGCCTCCTCCGCCTTTTACTCCACGAAGACAAGGAAGGAGGACGACCGACAAGAATCTCCAACAAGGACAACCCATGGAGAAACCGCAGCCAGGTGGGACAGGAGGAGGAGGAG
>NW_027153868.1:359-11307 GCF_002600585.1 Cystoisospora suis
AGGTGGGGGAGAAGAAGAAGCAGCGAATGTATCGACAGAGAGTTACGGTGACGAAGATCGTCATCGTCGCGTCGTGAATAGTCGGAGAGAGGGCATAGAGGATGATGCGGGGGATGGGTGTGGTCATAGGACATCAGGAGGAAGGGAAGGAGAAAGACGAATGGAGAAGGAGAAGGGGGGAGGCAGACAAGACAATCGATGTTCAGGTAGCGAAGACAGTCGCTGTTCGAACTCTTCGGGGGGAGTGAAGAGAGGGGGTGAGCAAGGCGAAGGAAGAGGAGGAGGAGACCGGAGTTCGTCATCTGGGAGAGGAGACAGGCAAGGGGGGAGCGAGAGAAGAGGAGAAGAGAGACGAAGAGAGGATGGCGATGACGATGATGACAGAAGGGAAGAGAAGAAGAGAAAGATAGAAGGGGACGGAGATGGGACGGAAGGTTTGATGGAGGAGAGAAAGAAGAAGAAAGACAAAGATGAAGATAAGGCAAAGAAGGATGCCAATGACCAGGAGAAAGAGAGGGAAACTGGAGAGGAGAAAGAAGAAGAAGAAAGTCTCCTTATTCCACGACGAGGAAAACACCATCATCAGCTCAGGTAAAGTCGACTTCTCTCACTCGCTCTGACGTCTGCCTCCCTCCCCGTTTATATGCATATGTGTAGAGATCAGGACTGAAGCGATGCAATCTCTTCGTAAGGATGGGTTGCTGTCCTATCGAAGAGAGGGAGAGGCAAGTGAGTGAGGAGAGTTGCTTGAATCTCATAACGTGTCGTCTTCTTACTCCTCTGAGCTGTGCGGGTATGTATATAGCATAGACGTATAGCCCAGCGTACTTCCGTATACATGTATATCTGCATGTATGTTCGCTTGTTTCTTAGTAGGGCAGAGGAGAGAAAAGCTTTCTTCGCTTCCGATAAATGAATGGTGTTCGGCTATCTGCTCCTTATCCGTTTGTATGATGTGTCTTACAAGACACGTCAGAGAGAGATAGAGAGAGGGAGAGATGTACGGTCTTGGCATCTGCCTGTACTTCTTCTTGAGATCTTATCATCTTTCTTCTTCTTCTATATGTGTGTGGATTAATCATTATCAGGGCGCCAGAAGATCGAGAGACTCTTCCTTCCTCTCTTAGACATGTTACGTCTACTCCTTCTTCTTCCTCGAAGTTCGCCACACTTTGTTCACTTAAAGAAGAAGCTCTACGCGCCGCCGCAGTTTTCATAGGACAGGAAGGTGATGGTCAAGAAGAATCTTCAACTCTATGGGTATCCAATCTTGATGAAACCGTTACAGAAGAGGAGTTACGTCATCTCTTTCAGTCGAATTGCACAGGTCTCAAAGATGTACGTACACCTCATCATCGACTGGGGGGGTGAGGGGGCGTAGGGAACCCTTTTCTTCGTGGAATCTGTTTTTTCTTCGTGTGGTAATGTAGAGAGACAGGGAGACATGGATGTATATATATATATATGCAAACGATATACATGTACGTGTATGTACGCTACATCTTCCTGAAGGTGTATATATACGTATATGTATATATATACATCACCCACTCTGGGGAAGCTGTAGTGTATAGGTACATATGTAATGACTTTTTTTGCATATGGAGGATATACCAGTTCAATGTAAAGAGAGATTGATTTACAGAGTGGATGAATAAGAGGAAAGGAGATTCTTGTCGTCTACTGGGAGTAGATACACTTCAACCGATGGTTTGTTACAGCAGAGATCTACGCATACATATATATATGAATGATGTATGGACAGTATGTATCTCTCTCTACGGTTTGTATTTGTCTCTCCTTCGTTCAATTGTATCTGATAAACAGTTCACGTAAGTAAAGAAAGAGAGACACTGACGTCCCACATACTCAGAGATGTATATACACCGGGGGTGGAGATCTGATATGGAATGATGAAGAGGAGGAGTTCATGCATTGGATGCTGGGAAAAAAAAAAAAGAAGATAGAGGCTACGATTGGCTGATTGGGTTCTAAAAGATACACATATGTACATTCTTAGGTAAAGGGTTCTCTTACCTATGAGAAAGTATTTTTTCCGCTTTCATATCTGTGTAAATCCTCTTCGCGTGATGTCTCTTCTTCTTATTTGGAATTCCTTTCTAAAGGCAGCAAGATTCTCTTCTCTCCGTGTGTACGATGGATGCTTTTCTCTGCTTAGCTAGACATGTATTTGTCACATGCTGCGTGTGTATTCGTTACCATACCTCTCAGTCTTTTCTCAACAATACATACATACATACGTAGACATATGCATGCATACCTACATATTCATACATACATATTTCTACCCACATACATGACTCTAAGTGTAGACTAGCGTGTTTAGGTATAAGAAGATATCTATGTAAGGCGACGTAAACAACAGAAAGGATGAGAGTAAAGGTGTCTTGTGACGTATGTTATCGACCTTATGAGAGAGAGAGACATCTTTCTCTTTATTTCTGTGACTGTTCGTGATGAACCTTGCAGGTGCGTTTGATCTTAGATTTTCGTCGTCGTTCTAAAGGCTTTGCTTATATCGACTTCGATTCTCCGTCTTTAGCTCTCTCTGCTGCACGTCTAATGAATGGCCACTGCCTAAATCAAAGAGCTATGAAAGTTCTCCCGTCAAAGCCGACAAAGCATCTTTATGAAGAGAAGACTTTATTCTTATCAGGGATTCCTCAAGAGTTGAGAGAAGAGAAAGATGTCGAAGAAGCGTTAAGGAATCTCGGCTTTCAAGATATCACAGCTGTTCGGCTTATAAGAGAGAGCCATCGTCATCCTCATAGTAAGTCGGGGAGTGGCACAGATAGAGGAGAGAAGGGAAAGAAAGAGAAACAACAGTCTACAACTTCTCCTTTGACGAGTGGGGAGAGAGAAGGAGGAGACCTAGATGAGGAGAAGAAGAATGAGAGGGTTGCTGAAGAGAGCGAAGCATCTGAGAGGTTTGATAGTCGTAGAGGGAGTACAGAGACACAGCAAGAAAGAGAAGAAGATGTAACGATGGAGGGGGAGAACAAGAAGGAGAAGAGAGAAAAAAAAGATGAAGGGATGAGAAGTAAAACACGAAAGGGGGAGAAGAATGAAGGAGACAGAACAAGACCTTCAAAGCCAGAACAGGGAGAGGAGGAGGAGAAGAAGAAGGATGACGAGAAAGATGTGAGGATGCTGGAGGATCTTCAAGATGAGACAACCAAGGAAGAAGAAGGAGTGGAGAAAAAACATAAAGGGTAAGAAGAAGAGAAGATTTCATTCATTTTCCTCATCTACCTAGCTGTCTTTCTTCTCTCGTTTTCTCTCCTCTTTATGCGAAGAGAGGGAGACGCTGAGAGGTGATGCTAGTAGTGGAAGTGGTCGTAGGCTACACAGACAGGATCGAAGACATGCAATTGTATCAGTAGTCATATCTATCACCGAGTTTGATTTGCGTTCCACCCTAATCCCTCCTCTCCTTTCTTATACCCAAGACGCGCCCCTGGGAGATAAGAGAGAGTAGAGCGTCTATTGCAGCGAGCGAGAAGATCGATTACACCTACTGCCCGTATTCTTAGGTCAAGACATCATCTCTCTCCTGGTTCGCTTTTAAGGGGGTGTAGATACACTTCCTTTCCTCGATAACTAGCTACGCTTCATCACTAGGAGGTGTATGTTCTTCAGATGACAAGATGCTTCGAGGGTGAATGAATTGATCGAGAGGAAACCTTACAAAGGGTGGGAGGTCCTTGTGCAAGAAGGGCATCTTCTGACAGTGTGTATATGTCGGTCTTATCTATTGGAGATACTCTTGTTTTACGTAGTTACCGAAGACTCTTCTGGAGATAAAGGGGTCTCTCTTATCCTTTCGATTTCTTATGCTTGCCTTGCTCTTTTGCGTAGGACGGGGACATGCTGTTGGTGCTCCTAGTGATAGATAGATCATGAGCATGGTGATAGGGAGTTCCTTCATGAGCGAGAGGGAGGCAGGGTGTTCTCTGTCCTGTTCTCTACAGTGTGAAGAAGATGAGGAGGGGTTGTAGTATTCATACATGCAAAGAATCTCTTTTCTCACCTAGCCGTAATCCTCTGTATTTCACGTTCGTTTCTCTCCCTTGTAGGTGACACGTTGTTCAGATTCACTTGTCAGTGTTCAGACTTCTCTCTGTACATCAACTCTTCTTTCTCAAGAACGCTGTGGATATCTTCATACATAGATACTCATGTAGGGACTGAAAGCGCCTTCTTAGCTCGGTAAGAGTTGTTCTCTCTTTGCAGAGAAGTACCTATGTGTATATCATTTATATCTGTGTACCCTTTCGTTTATAACATAGGTGTAGATATCTATAGGTCTCTTGTATGTCTATGCATGTGCTTGTATACGTGCGTGTCTTGCTTGTCTGTGTAGGTATGGGTACGTGGACTTCCCGTCTCATGCTTCTGCCGTAGCCGCTTTGAAATACTTCCTAGAGTGTCAGGAAGATCAGGAGAACAACCATGAGGAGCATGGATCAGATCGGCTTATATACGGTGAAGAAGGGGAGAAGAAGACGAAGAAGAAGATGGAACTACGTGGAAAACCGTTTGTCCTGGCACCTTCGATTCCTATGAAGAATCATAGATGGATTCTTGCGCCTATGAATAAGGTAGAAGACGACTCTACTGATGGAATAGCATCTTTCTCTTTCAGTTCCTCCTTATCATTTTATGGTGTATCCTTCGTTTGCTTCCTCTTGTCCTTCGTTCACCCTCTCTTCTTTCTAATCTCTTACACCTAACTCCATGGCATAAAGATACATGCATGCGGACATGTAGGATGTAAGCTATTGTAGAGGCGAATGTGTTGTGTACCATGTATCACATTTTTATGTCTCTACATGTGCATGCATGTGTCATAGGGTAGAACAGTATATCATCTGTGGATAATATATGTAGATATAGAGTGAAAGAGAGAAGAAGCTCTTCGTATCGACTATATATATTCAGAGTCTGTTGACTCGTGTTCTGTGCTTCTGTCTGCATTGTTAAAACAGTAGGCGTCTCTCTTGGTGGGATATCTCTTTCTTTCCAGGTATCTCTCAAACATATATGTGTCGGCATCTATCTATGTATGTATGTATCGTTCTGCTGACGCACGTCGGCCCTTGGTATCGAGTTGGAATCGAAGCTGTCTTGCTATTCTACATCGCACTCTTATCACGAGATTTTCATTACCAGACTTCCTTCTTTTTTCTTTTACCCCTATGTAGGATACATGGAACTACCCCAAAATCGATCCCCGAAATCGTAACATCGATGAAGAGCAATCAGCGACTCAAAATCACCAGCGCCTACCTAAATGGTGGGCTTGGCAAGTAGACGTCGACTGCCTTTGAGTCAATCACACACAGGAACGAAATGGTCATTGACTAAGCGGCAGCGGATACAGATGCGGAAACGGCAGGAAGGTCAATGAGTCCACCGAGAGGGCACAGAGGCGGTAAGCTCACCACGATAAGAACGAGTGGAAGAACGCACACCCACTACACAGCGAGAGAGACCTCACTAGGAGAAGGTTCGGCAGGAATAGGCGAAGGGGATGACACAAGAGAAGGAAGACTACACAGGGAAGAGGCTGGCAAGAGGGGCAACGACAACCTATTCCATACCCCGACTGCCTGTGCGTAGGCCGAGGAGCAGCTAAGGTGACGGATGCCTTTCTAGATTGACCGACCTACAGATCTTAGCTACGGTGAGTCAGTTCCTCATGAAGACCTCACACTCACGAAGTCATCCTACTCTGTCTTCGTCAAGCGCCGAAACGGCCAGCCACTACGGCTCTGACCACGAAACAAAACATGAGGTCCAGCACGCCAACGGCGATGGAGGGGCGGAGAGGACTGGAGTACGACAAGAACAGTTGACATCCTTACAAAGTCAGACTAAGTGGGTACCAGCACACGCCAATGGGACTGTGTGGGTTGAGAAATGGTCGATGGTTAAAACCCTCATGAAGACGGGCGCCGTATGAGACAACCCTGGGCCTCTCTACAAAACAACGCTGATGCAAAGCAATACCATCGAGAGAGAGTCAGATTTGAAAAGACCGGATGGTCGATGGAGGCCGACGGAGAAGTGAAGAAGATACGGATGAAAGCACAAGGACACAGTTAGCGGAGTCCGTAACTTGTCTCGTCTCTCTTCCCTCTGTGTCACTTTTCGAATGACAGGGAACTCGGTGGCGGGGAGATCATTTTTAGGCGGTTTGCCTTGAGCCTCTGACCTCAAGGCAACACACAGACTGCGTCCTACATATCACCCAGTAAACGTAGACACAGTTACGATCAGTCGGAGAACACGAAGCAGGCACACGTAGCGGGTATGATGTAACTGTATAGAGGGTGACGCTCTCTCGGACGACGACAAGAAAGGAAAAAGGGAGAAAAACCGTGAAGAAGTGACACCAGAAGAGACAACAGCACTAAGACGCGGATGACTGTCGGAAGAAGGCTGGGGGTAAGCAGACAATCACTGACTCATCCACACCATTGGAGGACCTGGTCTCCCCCGAGGAACTGAACTAAAATCTACACAACCGCCGGCTCAGAAGCTTCGTCCGCGTCGTTCAAATGACTACATCCGTATAATTCCATTCATACACTCCGCGCTGGCGAAACAAACAACATATATACATATACGCGTGTACATCTACACAGCATACACAGTCTCCAGTCAAGGGGAGTAAAATGCTTCCCTGTATGGTTGCCTGTAGCAATTGAAATCGCAAGCCATTGTACCGGATTCAACTGGATGGCTTTCTTTGCCCGAACCCGGTCGTCGTCCTACCCTCCTATTTCTCACGCTCTCTTTTCCCTTCAGTACTCTGCTAATCCTCTCACCCGATACAATCGACAACAAAAGCGTTCGTACGATTAACGGGGGAGTAGAAGACCAGATCGCTAGCTACCCTCCCCTGCAGGTGTGATGTGTCTCTCCTGTGATACTCCATACATTTCTTCGCTCTTCTAGTATGGAACGCTGAGCGATAAAACAGCGGCAAAAGTGGAAGTCACACCGCGGGCAACTCCAGAAAGGAAGCAGGCAAACGACGAGAATCTTGGTATCAAGGTTCTGACCAAAGAGCGGCGGCGCAGGAGTGGTGAAGGGACATCGGCACGAAAGAGATTAAAGATAGATGGGTGGAGGGGAGCTTTTATCGAAAAACTGGACAACAGAGAGTTCCGATCGACGATAATTCTGTATTCTGCTGAATTGTTTCTTGCTCGCGAGGACAGGCCAATAATAAAAAACATGTGTGAGTCGATCACGGCGTAGTACTTGTTCGCAACGACGCCTACAAACTACGTAACACCCGTCGATGCTCTAAAATGGGGGGCAGTGAACCCACGACTTGTACAGAAGGTCGTCACGGAAATCGATCAATCACCAGCAAAAACACAACTGCGAATGTACGTGATACTAAGAAACAAAAGTGGAAGAGGGGGAGGCGAAGATGGAGATTGAAACCTCAAGACTCTTGGACAGAGGAGGAACCAGTATTGGAATCGTGAATAGTGAAACCATCTCTTCATCGCTTTGAACCTAGCAGTCCGCTTCCTCTTGAGACTGACATCATCTCGCTTCTCTGTAAGCGAAGTCCTTTAGAGCACGATGGTAACAATACGAAGTCTCCTTGACTGAATCAGGGCATAACATTTCGCGTCTTGGCACCTCAAGAGAACGGCCGCCGCCGGTTTTTTCCTGTGCGGAGGCCCCTCTCCACTGTCTGTATTTCCTTCAAATGCCCGTCCCGTGTTTCTGCGGTACAACGCTAACTATAGTAGTAGCAGTAACCAAACAACAAGCTACAAAAAAACAGTTGTCACTGCTTCTTCTTATACCATGTCACTGTTCCTACTGGATAACGCGCTCCTGCTTTGTGGATGTCGATCAATGGAGAGACAGACGGGAGAGAGTTCTACATGGACCCGCCCCCGACTTCAGTTCCTTCGTTTGTGGGGGCAGTTACGGGTGACGATGATGTATCGGCAATCACCGAGACAGTGTGAGGGAAAAAAAAAGGAAGGGGCCTTCTTCTTTTCGTGGAATTGCGAGGGGATTATTTACACGTGAATAGACTGTAGACAACGTTTGTCACCACTACCGAAGGGAAAAAAATCAGCGAGGTCACATACGTTTCTCAACTCCAGGTAAAGGTGGGCAAGGCGTACGGTCATTCCCCATGTCGGAAAGCTGAAATTGACAACCAAGCCCTGCGGCCAGACATTCTCATAGAAATGAGAAAACAAACCGAAAAAACAGCCGCAAGAAATAATCATGCAACTCAACGCCGGCACCAGTCGAGACGACTGGCTCTTATAATTCAGCTGATCCCGGGTTTTCCTGGCCACATAAAACCACTTTATACAACAATTGGAGGTCCCCGTGCTACTACTGCCGTGGCCAGTATCACTACCGGCGCCGCTTCTCTTATCACGAACGGCCGCCTTCACGAGAAAACTCGGGGAGAAAAAGAGAGGAATCGAACAGAGAAACCCATCCATGGAAAGTAAGTTTCTGGCGCAAAGAAGAGCGATTTCTCAGTTTGCTAAAAGCAGTTCCTGGGCACGTCTGTATAAAGTAACAAACACCCACTTCCGGTCGCCGACTACCGCATTAGTTGTAGCAACGCTAGTTCGCCCCCCCTCCCATCATTATCTGTTAACAACGTGTACCACGATCGTTGTGGCTTCCCCCCGTCCCCCCGCCCGGAGCAGCTGTGGCATCCGCCTGGATATTGGACGGCTTCCTTTCGCAATACCCGGGCCCCAGAAAAGAGAAGCGCCGCAGCGTCAGAGCAGAAGCCGGCTGGGAGAGCTGTACTTCTATTGCGCAGACCGGGGCTCCTCTCCACACATGTCCTGCCACCGCCACCGCAGTTCATTTTCATTATAATATCACCGCCACGCCTCCACAAGTAACGAAGCGCCGCCCAGCCCCTTTGACACGACCCGGCCCCGCCTCATGGATGCCGGCGACGGCAGGCGGGGACTGAATGGTCTGGTCAGCGGAATAAACTTTCCTCCACAAATTACTATGTTGTTTTTGTGCGAAAGTGACGGCCAGAAGAACGATACGACACTGTTAGAGAACGGAACTCAAGAAAAGGCCATAGTGGTCGAAACACTGAAGGTAGACAGTCCAGAAAAGAGGGTCGTAGTTCACTCAGAAATGCAACGCCGCTGCAGGAGGTGGCCCGGGATCACGGCACCAGTTGCAAATAAACCGCGTTGGTGCCTGACTACCCCGACTACATTCCTGAGTGTTATATGGTAGTTGTTTGCGCCATGGTCTAGTCACTGATCCAGGCCCGACACTTACCGACCCAAGTCACGAACGGCACCTTGTGACACCTAACCGACTGGTGACCCTCTGCAATACCTGGCAATGCGTTTCGGGCGTTCCCTCTTTTCATTCGTTCTTCGTGTACAATGGTCTCTGTCTGAAATAAGATCGGTAAGGAGTAGCGCCTGTGCAGATACTTTTGCACCTGTTTGGAAGATGAAGGCAAGAGCTTTTCTCTGCCGCACAGTTCTCGTTGTCTTCCTCTCCACCCCAATCTCCACGACCGACAAATTTGGTTTCCCTCTTGCAAAGAGGAGAAACATGAGCAAGGAACAAAGAACTTGGTCCCGGACGGTGTGGTGCCCGCTGCACAACAGCGGACTCCACTAGATATTGAGGTGCGCCAGTGCCACGAATTGCGACAGCGGCTTGCCCTCACGGCGTCACACTATCGAAACAACTCTCGCTAGAGAGAGTCCAACGCAGGCACAGATTCGGCACTCTGTGCTGTTGGGACCTTCGGAGCCCCACGCACGCTCCCTGCAATCACTGGCTCCCTCGAGAGTGTTCCGCACAGCTGATCGGTCAGAGCTGGGCAACTGCTAGCACTGTTTTCACAGAAACAGTAATCTTTAACTAGAAGAAGAACTCATTCTTCCCGCGGTCGGTCGCCTGCGGACGGCGTCTCTCTCGCCGTCGCAGGAGGTCGGCTCCACGAGGAACCACTGTAGTCTCTCCGCCTACCTAACAGGTCCAGCGCCTTCCCGGTACCGTAGCGTCTCCTACGGCACCGGGCGTCCCAGAACCACTCTGCGCGACTGTGGGGAGCACTCTTGGCTGCCTATCACAGCGTTGCTGTAGCAGCTCGCCGGCTGACTATTGGCCGAGCGAGCACTGTGGGATTTTGCGGGCGTATCAGAAGGGAGAAGGACAATCCTTCCAAGAACCCAGTGAGTTCCATTTTTATACGTACACCCAGCGACAAAAACAGCATAACTCGACTATGTCAGCTTCGTACAGACCATCCAGACATATGCTTCCTCTTTCCACGTTCTCGTCTTCTTGTTTTACCTTCTCGTTTTTCTAGAATCCACCTCGACGTTCACAGGGCCCTCTGTAACAAACCTAAGGCTACGTTTCAGGAGAGCCACTAGCGGCTCCGAATGAAGTGTACCAAGAACTACGTGGCCTCTCGTGTGAGCAGACGGGTTTATCTCGGGGTCGCCGCAACCGTACGCGTGCAGCACAGAGAATACTAGCAAACTAACTGACCATAGCCAGGAGACAAGAATGCCGCAACCTTCACACCCCGGGTGGGACAGGGACATGTATCGGACCGCTGGCCCACCGGGGCAAGACGTTGCTACAGCCGCAGAGCCCACGAAAGGATGAGAATAACCACCGGGAGTTAGGGGCTGTCACGGCGGTTGCCCAGACATGAGAATATTCACTTAGTAGCGACTTAGTATTTTTCCAAGGGCCGGCGACTTAGCGACTCGAGCCCTCTAGCTTAGCAAACTTAGTTATCGTATTATAATAGAGTAAATAATAGACGCTTAAGGCGGGAGCGCAAGCGCGAGCGGCTTAAGTGCACCAGCGTAGCGTACTTGGGTCAGGGAACGCTCCGCCTCCCCGTACAACTCTAACC
>NW_027153868.1:11450-11659 GCF_002600585.1 Cystoisospora suis
TATTTCGATGTGCGAACTTAACTCGATCCCTTTTCTTAATTATTTCGAGTGTCCAAAATCGACCGACTCGATTGCGGGAATCAATCGAGTCGCACCTATTTAGCCGGCACCAGCAGAGCATTGTGGGGAACAGCCCCAAGTATTTAAAGGAGTAGAATTTTTTGATCTTTGATAGTTGAGGAAAATTAAGTTAGTGTGTGCAGCAGGTT
>NW_027153868.1:11752-12067 GCF_002600585.1 Cystoisospora suis
GTTGTCCTGGAGATAGGGAAAGCAAAAGCGGCCTTTTCTGTGTTGATGGCCTGTACGACGACTGAGTAGTCTTTCCCTACTTTTTCTCTTTGATTCTTCCGCGATTAGTCGTGCGTAGCGAAAGAAGAGACCGTACAAGCTACCGAGCCCGTCGCGAAGTGCGTCGTGACCAGGGTTATCTCCTTTTCTTTTTTCCTTTGTCGCCTGTGTCTGTTCTTCTTTGAATAAGAAACTCGAGTCTATACCGACGGAGTAAAGTAAGGTGCCACAAAAAAGAAAACGGGTAGTGTAGCGTTTCGGTTGAATCAGAAGGAA
>NW_027153869.1:0-226 GCF_002600585.1 Cystoisospora suis
AAGGGATGGAATGAGTCTGTAGAGTTACAATTTTTGTGCGGCTTGTATCATCAGGGTCCGTGAATTACATGTGTGTTCAAAAGTGGAGCCAATATTTGATCATCTTGTAAAAAGCAATGTGCATGGTGAGAAATGTTGGAGGGAGATAGCGAGAATGTTTTTTGGAGGAACAAATAAGGGCAACGGGAAATTTCTTCAGGCGCTGCGGAAACGTGAGAAAAAAGGA
>NW_027153869.1:636-21372 GCF_002600585.1 Cystoisospora suis
CTTGTTTCAAGACGTCATCTACAGATTCTTGCCCCGTTGACTGGGGGGGTGTCGAGATGGTTCGAACGCTGAGAAAGTGTCCAAAAAGCTCAATGGCTCTCCCGGACCCGCAGTAGCGTAATCAGTGATTCTCGTTGCTTAATAGGATGCCATATGCTGTGAAGTCCAAGAGTGTCAGTGACTCTACCCGACACAGAGTAGCGTAACAGTGATACTCGCTGCTTATCCGATTTGCAATGGTTTGACTCTACCTGGTAACGGCGCGATCTTAGCCTTGACAGGAGGATTCCGAGAGGTCCACGAAACTCAGTGACTCTACCGGACAGTGTACTGTAACCACTGATACTCGTTGCCTAGCCAGTTGGCAAGGGTTTGATTCTAGCTGGTAACGGCGTGATCTTCTTCTGAACAGGGTTTCTTCCAAGATCCACACGGAGATTTGGTAGCACGCTGTTCTTTCGAGCGTTTTTGAGAACAAGCATTCGTCGTGTGTGGCTTGGAAGGACGGTTTACAAGCCCATAATGACGAATGTAGTTTTTCTCACCGCATGCGAACACGGTCGCGTCACGTGGCGCATGCGCGCTTGCCATTTGGCTTCCATCGGCGCAGCCCGAGTGGTTATGGTGTTCAAATTCTTTTTCTAGGCTTGTTTCGGACTCCTGACGAATAGATGCCGCCACACTGACTACTCCGGACTAACGTGAGCCGGCAGCCGTCCACTAAGAATCGGCACCAAGTGCCTTGGTACTAGCGGCCATGGGACGTCTTTTATTCCTTGTCGGTAAAGGTGAGCGAATTCTCATGCTGTACCGGTTCAACTGACGAAACGCCAGAGCTGCACCCTTTTTGCGGGCTGCGAGAGACCTGATGCAAGCGTACGTCCTGCCGTACACACTGGTTGCATCGGACTTCATCTAGGGCAAGAACGCAGTGTGCGTTCACCTCGCTCACCTGCATCTCACATCGCCGGCAGCCTTTTTGTCAAGGAGAGCGGCCACAGATCTTCATTCCACAAACCTTTGGACGCGCCCCTACGGATTGCCGTCTTCTTGAATTTCCTTCGGACACATCATGAGCCTGAGGCCGAACACCTTTCTCGGAAACGAACTGAAATGGGTCCAGGAAGTGGCCGATGCGCGTAGCAGAAACAGGAGGGAGCCAGAGACAGTAGTTCAAGTCTTTTTCTCAATATCTTCCAGGTGCGGAGCGGCTTGATTTGCGTGCGTGTGCTCTTTAAGGGTTGTCTGAGAAATCATATGATGGGTGGCTGGAGGTTTTGAAGCTCTTCGCTGACCTAACTGATCCAGCGCGTGGCAGTTTCTCGGGGAAGAAAATTGCGTGTACTTCTTGCGTCGCTTCTCTACTTTACACTAGGCAAGGTGCGGGAAGCTCTACTACTGATTTTCCTTCTTGCTTTGCGCTAGCACGACCATGTGACCCCGCTTTGTGCCGTCTTCCGTGCCCCCGTCTCGTCTTCCCCCAATTTTTGAACCATTGGACCACATAAATTGTTGTAGCTCTTCTGCAAGTATATCTGTGCCAGTTCTGCGTAACATGCGAGCATTGGTTGGAAGCTCGGCGTGTGTCTGGCAAGCCTAGTTGTCTTCTGTCCGATCTGAAATGAGGACGTGGTGAAAAACCAGTAGTGCTGCTCGCCATGGATGCGGAACCGGTCAAGGTTTCTGTGCTGTCCTGAGCGTTCCCTGCCCGGAGAATCGAAGCGAGAAGGAATGGCGGCTATTGGAAGATTTCGGCTCATTATTCCGGCGGCGACCGCGAAGCCCTCGCCCGCCATAGGACAGGCACTGGGACCACTCGGTGAGTTTTCAGAAGGGTTCACGTCGTGTATACCACTGGAACCAATCAGAATCATTTCATCCCTCTATCTTCGTTACGCGGGGCATACGCACACGGAGAGTACGGGACCTCTTGTGCATGTACACGTTCTATAGCTGCGTTCTCCCTTCTACGTGAACTAGTGGGCCGGCCTCGCCAGGAAGAGAGCAAGAGTTTTCCGGCCACTGCGTTCAGCCTGGCTTTTTGCGACTCAACTTAGGAGAGCAGTCTCCGAGTTTCTGTCCGCGTCCGCACTTCGTATTGAGGTCCCTCTTGGCGAAAGACCAGCTTACTTTTCAGCTAGTGTCTTGCTGGACAGGAGAATTTCACTGCTTCGGGCCTGAAATCTGTAACCGTGACCGCCTCAGCACCAGCCGCGTGCGTCGCTACCTGCTCGTAACAGGTACGTGTGAATTCGCGTGTTCACGGATGTTGAATAGCAACGCCATGCATATGGTTATGCCGTAGTACAACGGGATAGAATAAGTGTTTTTTCTTCACTGTTCTGTGTGATCTCTTCCTTTCGTTCTCTAAAGCAGCCTTTCCCGTCTCTGTTGGCCTCCAGATATCCGCACTGCTGGAAGTGCTTGCGAAGTGCGAGACTATGTAATTTCTTCCTTGTAGGGATAAACATGATGCAGTTTTGTAAAGAATTCAATGCGAGGACCGCTCAAGTTCGACCTGAGGTTCCACTACAAGTGACTATCGTCCCCCTCACCGACAGGTGAATCGCATCCCTCTTGCCTAAGAACACCATCTACCTAGGTTTAGGGTTGTCGGTCGCTTGCGTTCCGTTGTTCGTCCAGTCTGTGTATATGCGCACAAAAGTGCTCGCATGTACGAAGGAACTGGTAGGCTGGACGTACATTTCGCTTAACAAGTTTTCGCCGTACATGCTTGCTTTCTTCTGTGCTCTTACACCCCCGAAGGCAGGCAAGCACGTAAAGTCGATCTCTTCTTATCTACCCCAGGCGCGCGCGTGGTCACTAGTTACACCCTTCTCTCCGTTTTTGCCTAGACTTCACCTGTATAATTGCCTTCCAGGGCCCTCTGTTGACACACTGTATCTATATAACGGCGTATGCAAAGACAGAGAGGCACACGGATATGCATGCATACATGTGCTTTTCTATGTAGCTGAATCTGACTTCTTTTCTCTCTGCTTGTCACCAAACTGCGCGTGTGCACCCCCGTCGCCTGGCCAAGCACCAGGTGCTTTTTTTAGTACACGCACCACATTCGTTGGAACGGGGGTTTCCTACACTTTACTCTAGCGTCGACAGGGGTGGCAAGCAAGTGATGTGCCTCGTATATCTATGGACTTCTGTTGCAGAACGTACAAATTTAGTATCCGAGCTCCAAGTAACGTCTGGTTTCTGTTGAGAGCAGCGAGATGTCCAATGGGGAGCGACAGCCCTGGACATCAGAGCGTAGGGAATGTGACCCTGAAGGAGGTTAGTCGAAGTGACGTCTGAGAATCAATGTTCATGTGTGTCGCACTTGCGGGGTCGTTGGGGCTTCCTACGAGCTCCATGTCTCCCGAGGTGAACCAGCTTAATCTCGTTGGTTAAGCTAGCCCTGTAGGGCCGGAGAAAAACAACAGACAGTTCTTCCTCGCGAATCTCGTAGTCCTGGTTTCTCAATTGGCTCCATTACCTGGATCTGCTGCGTCTGCTTTCGCGTGTTTCTAGAAAGTCGTGATCTTTCTCGCTGACGATGAAACCACACACGGTGTCCTCGATGGAACGAAAGCGCCTCCGGTGAAGCAATGAAAGACCACGTATCGTGAGAGCATTGCCTAAAGTTGCGAAGTAGTAGAGAAAACAGCACTTCAAATGATTGTGAATCGTCAGCCGGAGCTTTCAATTCAGAGATTGCGTCTTGCAGATCTATCACATCGCGAAATGCAAAAGCATGGACTGGCCACTGATCGGAATGTCGATGAAAGGAATCTGCAAATCTCTGATCGGCACCGCCAGAGCGGCCGGGATCGAGGTAAGCGGCCAGTCGTATTTGCCTGGGGGGGTCCGCTGGCTCTTCGAGTACAGATGCCCGTACAAACCGGATTTGCCTTGTGTCTTCTACGTGTACTTCCCCGCTTTCATTCTGATCAACCTATCGGACCGCAAGCCTACCTACCCGGCTGCGTCTCACACTCTCCTATGCAGCCGTATGCGCACGCGTTGAGAGGGAGTCTGGAGCACGAACGCCGAGCCTCTTGGGGACCTCAATTGCTATATACACCGCGTGGTGTACAACAACAAGACGTCAGCTCTTGCTTACTCCAGTTTCCTCCTCGGAGAGACGTGGAGAAAACTGGGATTGAAGCGAAGATGAGGGGCCACAGAAGGCTAGAGCAAAACCGTTCACGCAAGCAACCGGTGTGTCAATCAGAACTACCCCTAGACGCCACAGGGGGGCAAGTAAATAATGGCTTCATTTTTCACTTTTCTTTTCAGGTTAGTAGGGAGCTCCTGCCAGAATACCACAAGCGCGACTACACAGATGCGGAGGCCCTGGAGGGGATGAGGAAGGACATGCGCCAGCGGAAAAAGGCGGCTAAGCGTGCAAGCGGAAAAAAATAGGCTACGGGATTCTTGCCGGGTAACTGGGGCATAGTTGTTCTGCGTCTCCTTCGGGATCGATACCGTCCCTCAGATCACGCCTCAGGTGTGAGGCTGCTAATGCAAGGGACGAACCGACTTTTTTGTCTCAGCACCAGACCTCAACAAGCCACAGCATAGCCAACACGACCGTTGAGAACTCCACACGTGTAACCTCGAAGAAGGATGTCACAGGCTATTGCTGCTTCTTCCTTTCCCGAAAATACAGTTATGGTAAAGTGACTTGCTTAAATACGAAACCAGCAAAGGCACTTTCGTACCGAGTTCTGCGACTGCGCCCAAACCTTGGGCACGCACCCTGCTTTGTCCTGGATGAGACTTCTGTGCCTTGAGTGCGAAGGTAGAGCTGGCAACCAGCATTTGGTTGTGTTGGTAGCTCGTTCTTCCCTTTTCGCCGGCAGTTACCAAAGAAAATTGAAGACCCGTGTGACCGAAGTTCTGCAGAGGGTTTCTACTCAAAGGAGAGGAAGGTGAAGGCTACACTCGTCACACAAGTGCTGCGTGTGGCAGTACGTCCTCTAAGGCGACGAAGTATCGAACGCTTTGCAGTAATTGTTTCGTCTGCTTCACCAGTCTACGAGGGGGCTGCAGACACCGTCTGGACAAGAGTCGACAAAAGGTCTGTATATACCAGGTGCACGTCCAAATATTTTCCTGAGTTCTGTTTCTCGTGCCGAGGGGATTTGCCAGTGGAAAAAAGACTGGCAGCCAGCTGTCGCCGGAGAAAAACTCAGACGTAGTGCTTCGGAACGCGTGCAACCGAGACCACCGTTAGTGAAGTCACCCAGATCTTAACAGCTGCGGGCGAGTGGTCTCCGTAGGGAATCGCCAGCTACAGTGGACGCCTCTGCCTAGGCGATAGTGACTATGGGTGTCGGTAAGTGGCTTTGGTCTGGTAGCCCGCATGAGACCCTATGGGCCGTGAGTATCCGGCTCCTCCCGGCCTCCCCCCCTCTCCGAGGGCATTGAGGCTGAAGGGAGAACGAGGGGGGAAGAGCGGAAACGAAGGCAAGGGGGAGTTTTTTGGATGATCGAAGCTTTGGAAAAAGAAAACTGTGTGTACGTACTGTTCGGCTTCGTGCGTGGGCAAACGGAACCTCAATTTCCCGTGAACGAAAGACAGTGCATCTCCCGCGAATGAAAGACAATGCTGCCAAGCCACCGTGTGGCGGACAGAAACCCACGTGCGGCCATCAGTTTATGCCGTCGCAGCCACCATGGTCCACGCTGACTCACAAGACTTCATAAAGCGCGACCGGCACACGCTTGTTCCGCGTTGAGTTCATGGAGCGGCCACTCGTTTCAGTTGTCTGTGACAGCCGTGAAGGTACCGGAAGAGGGAGCAGACCTCACGCTAATTAGCAACAACGCTGTTGTGTCTTCCTTAGTACGATCGATGGTCTGCACTTCACTGCGTGTACCGCCGGACCGGCTGCGACTGAGTCCACTCACCCACGCAGCGGGGGTGAGGATGTGAGAAGCGACTTCTTGCTCTACGTCGCCTCCGTCAAGCAGCCCGCCTTCGCGCTACACAAAAGAAAGTTCAGCTGATTAGAGAGCTCTCCACAGAAAAGCACATGAGACTGGAGAAGGCGTGTTGCGGACTACTGTAACACAGGTCGTGATTAGTAGGTGTCGGGTCATTCGGCCCGCGATGCCAGAACCCCCTGGGACGCGCTAGGTGGAGGAACAGAGTTACGGACGGTGCACGTGTCGTTCCAGGAGTATACTCCCACAACGGACCTAGCTCCTTTGTTGTATCCAAGGAAGGCCGTGAAAAGAACTTTTTACAGGACGAATAGAGGAAGCACGTGTCCGGGCGCAGCCAACTGTGATGAGGTCGGTCTCCCAAGTCCTGCAGTGGCGACGGGCTGTCGTGGTAAATGCACAACTGCGGTTCGGCAGATACAAATCGCATGGGAGACCACGGCTAACGAGGACGCAGGACAACCAGACGAAACTCGACACCACGTCCCGTATCCGCGGACACAAGATCAGTCTGCCAGCTTCGTTCAAATTTTCCTGGGCCGTTTGCATAGTGAAAGGTGTGCTTCGAAAATACGTAATCCTGAAGGACTCTATTGAAGAATGCGTGCCCAGTTCACACTGTCACAGACAAAAAGACCACTACATCTGCGCCCCAATCCAACCACACTGGAAACACGTCCGCAATGATCTCACGTACACATTCAAAAGCGCTTTTCCCCGCATTATACACACCCCCTATGTGCCTTGCGTTGGCTGGACTACTGTACCGCAAAATGACGACTGATCCAAAATCCAAAAGTCCCTACACTAACCTGCGCACTCATTCAGAAACCCTCAATCGAAACAACTGCATAGCCATCACCATCGCAGTGTCCTTTTGTCCACAACGTCCCCAACACACCCCGGCAAGTCTGATGTGAGAGTTGACTTCTTATGGCAGGCGGTCCCATTACAGCTCGCGGCAGAAGGTGGTGTAGAGGCGAAGAAGGGACTGCCTGATTAGCAAACCTTCGAGAGAGGATGGAGAACGCATCCGGTCGTCCACGTTTGCGCTTCGCCTTTGGTATCAGAGAGTGGCAGAAGCATGTCACGAACGGTACAGTACTCGTGAGACAACGCAGGACGCTTTCGCTCTCTCTCTTCGATTTGGAGACACAGCGAGACAGGGGGCACTCTTTGGAACCCTAGTATCTCCACAGAACTCCAAAAGCCGTGTACTTTGTTTTCCTCCACTCGGTCAGCCTCACCATCCCCTTCGTTTTTCCTCTCTTGCTATGACGGTGACTCACTCTTGCAAACGGTAACGTCCTTGTAGACACTCTTTCCCTTCTTTAGAGATACGCTCCAAAAATAGTTGCGCGCGGCCTAACACCTCTAAAACAGCCATTCGGTTGTAGTTACCGGGGCAGCTGCACTGTCTTTGTTTCATGATTAGAGGACAAACAGTTCTCTAACACCCCCTCTGTCTCGCCCAGAAGAAAAAAAGAAAAACAAACCCGCCTAACACGCGTGCAGACTTCAAATTGGCAGCGCCCAGCCCTACAGGGATATGCCATGCATGCTCAAGATGAGCGTGCAGTAGGGAGGGACAACCACGTTCACTCCGGCGCCGCTGTCAGCCGTTCCCAAAGAGAGATTTCACATTGCCGCCGACTACAACCAAAGCGGGAGGATACATAGGCACTGCCACATCTATAACTCCAAGGGATATAGCGGCGCTGATTTCGCATACACACCGATGACATCATTGCAGTAGAAACAATACATCAACCTATTAAGAAGAGACGCGCCCAGTTTCGTCTAACAAATACAGAGCTCTGCGCCGTTAGCAAGACGAAGCGCATGTTTACTGGATAACACAACCCTTACAACACTTTCCGCCGTTGACCTTCTGCGCAGGCGGCGCCGTCTGCGGAGTTTCGGAGGCGGTCTTTTTGGGCTGGAGGTTAGGAGCCGAGGGCTGCAAGGACAAACAACAAGCGGGCGCAAGCAATAAGGTCTTGGGAACCCCAGTCTCACCTACAGATTGAGTAGCCACTTCTGACACTCCCGACTGCCACGACCGACCACCCCAGAGCTAAGATGTTTGCCGACATATGAGAAGCCAGCGGCACAGCACACAGAAAAACAGCTCCCTGCAAAAAGAGGAGTCTTCTGTCACGTATGTGACGGGCAAGTGTGCTACCCGGTGAGGTGCACGAACGCGGGTGTCTTTAACAGAGGCAAGATGTGCCAGAACTGCGAACACGTCACAAGTAGAGTGACCAAGGAAAACCTGGCTGGCAGATGGACATGGCTCCACTCGAGCATACACACGCCGTATACTCAAGCACTGCTCAATGTGCGACGAACAATCTCCAGTAGTTGCGAACCCCACCTGGTGCTTAACATCTTTGGCCTCTTCTTCTTCCTTTACCACTTCCGGTGCAGCCTCATCCGGTTTCTGACTCTTCGCCTCTTCACCCTCCTTGTCTCTTCGCAGTGTTTCAGCTGGCTTCGATAGCCTTCGACTGATCGCGCCTCCCACGAGACCTCGTGCCTCCGCGGCCTCGGGTACATTTGCCCCTTCTGGGGAAAGTGCAGCCTGGTTGAGCTCCTCTTCAGTAGCATCCTTGGCCCCCACATCTTTATCCTCTTGCTCCTTTCCCTCCGCTGCGTGCGTTTCGGCTGCGGCCTGCTCTTCTTTGCCCTCCACTTCAGCAGTCTGCGACGGCCGGATTTCAGGAGTGCCTTCTGCCGGTGCTTCCTCATTCCCTCCCCCATAGCTCAAATGGAGTCTCTGCAAAAGAGAAGCCTTTCTATTGACACTGCTAGCTGCAGATTTGTATGTCCTAATTGAAGCAGTTCTCTGTTCTAGAGTTGCTGCTTCAACCGCCGCTAGTGCTTCAGCTGTTTCGGCGTCTTCGAGAGTTGCTGCCGCGGGTGGTGGGGGAAGATGATTCGCCTCGAATACGCGCCGGGCGTCGGGACTCCACTGAATTGGAGTTATGCAGTCCCCTTCCCAGATTACTCCGAAGGTAGTAAAACGGTCAACAGCCTACGGGGAACGAAAGCATAACAAAAAACAGAACTCTCGATGAACGACAAGAACGATGACGCCTGCGATGTGACGAGTGTATCGAAAAGACGGAGGGTATCGAGTCCGTGTCTGGGATTCCTGTGTATAGCGACACTTTACGGATAGGCGGGGAGAGATACAGTAAGCGAGACGTGTCACGCGCACATCCAGTGTGGATACCAGTGGTTTGCAAAAGGAGAGAAAAGAGACAGAAAACCTTTTTTCAAGAAACGAAACGGGTAACAAAGGGATCCAACTTCTGCATACCATACTGAAGTGAGAAACTATCCAGCCACGTTACGCGTAGTGGCTATTACGCCCTCGTGTTGCCGTCGGACTCACCAGCATGGGAAGCTCGGGAGGCAACTTGGAGTCCGCCGCTTTCTGCAGACAAGGAAAAACCATGCAGACAAATGAGAGATTTCACCATCCGTTGTGCCACAGAGTCTAAACTGGTAGTCACACGAAGTCAAATCTTTGGGTAATGGCACTTACCGCATCAATATTGAACGGAGGAGGGGCAAGCGGGAACGGGTAGAACTTCGTGATTTCCTGTACGAGAGAACACCAAAGACCAGAAGAAGGGTATGCAATCTTCCAGTAGATTGATTGAAACACGATTTGATGCACTCCCGGAAACGGAGAAGTAATAACCGGAGGAAAGCGGCTAAGGCATTGACTTGTGTCCGTGTTTCTCCATGCGAATTTCCGTTGAATCAAGTTACACCATCCAGCCAGCTGGATGAAGAGCCCTGCTGTCCCGAGACCTAGGGTCGATCCCCGACGGTGAGAGAGAACTCACACGGCCGCAACACAAGGCGGGCAACTTGCTCTTTATCCGAGACACACACCAGATCGATCTCGTCAGCATGTCTAGATTATACACACTTCAAGATACGCGGAGGAAGGCTTCTTGGAGACAAGTACGTCGAAACACGTCTACGGCTGGGTATTTTGCGCTGACGAGCTGACCAACTCAGTAACACGAAGATGGAAGAAGCTAAGCACTGCATGCAACGCGTGCTTCTGTGCGCTCGCGTGTAAGCTGTATGTACGAGCTGGCTCAAGTCTCCGGCCTGCTTGGCCTCTGCCTCATTGGTCTTGTCTCTGTTCTCTCCTTGCTGCATATTGACGGGGAATGTCGTGATCTGTATGCTGACATAACGCAAAGGACAGGGCGACCAAACCGCACCCTCTACCCATGCCATACCTCTCGCGATCCTCCGTAATGCTTCTCAATCTGATGAGCCGCGTAGTCCTTGAGAAGCTCTGGCTCAAATCCACTCCTGTAGAATTCACGAAAAACAACAGACTCATCTGTCCCAACCAGTGAACGACAAACGGCAGCTGTGTTGAAACACCGCGTGGTCTGCAGATGGATAGATAGGGTCACTTCCCAAAAATGCAATTCTATGAAGAGGCATCAAAAGAAAGTAGAGATGTGATTGACGTGGCATCTGGAGGCAGATCTACGACACTCTACGTGAGAATAAAACGAATTGCTTCTGCCCGGTAGGACGTCGGCATAACGCCAACTGTCGCCACCTCTTGGCTAGAATCACAGCTCCACACGTAATCTTACAACGCGTCTGCACCCCGCGGGAGAAGAAGACACACGTGAGTGCCTGGCCTGGATATAGGACAGTCGGACGACAACCAATCAAAAGACCTCTCTGCACGTCAAGTGACTAAGTAGAGCTCAGGACACCATGCATATCAGTCTGCAGCAAACTCAAGCGTCACTTCTTGTGCAAGCAAAGACCGGCGCGGAAGCGCAGCCATAGACCGAACAGCTGCAGCCTCCACTCACCTATAAAACTTCATCTTCTGCTGCTGGACTTCTGTCAAGAATTGCTTGGCGATGTTCCAGACTGTCTGTAAACACAATCCAGCAACCACTGCAAGCACGTCATCAGAGAACAGCCGCACAATACGTGGGCGTTGCCGAGTTCCGCTAACCAGAGGGAGACCCGTGACCGGAGCCCACATGAGTGAATGCTGTCCGCTCCTGTGTCGAAAACGACTACTGCAGGTACCAAAAACAAACCCATTCGTCTCACGTGCACAGACTGAAGCCGAACCTTCCAAAAAGCTGCGCCGTCGCCTCGCACCATTTCCGTAAATAAACTCAAGTGGCGAAGTTCGCTTACGGCACGTGCGGGTGGCTAGCCTGGCGTCAGGGACCAGACAAGAAGCTTCAGTCAAGTGTAACCCTTGGGGAATCTGGCTTCAAGCATTGTGCTCTTCACACGTACAACAAAGGTTTCCCCTTGCTTTATAGACCTGTGAGGAAAACCATACAGTTGCTTTCATTCAACCACCACACGCGGTGGATCCCGATGTGTCCGTTTGCGTGTGCGCGTGGCGCAGTAGCATATCAAGAGTGTCGCCAGACAAGAAAGTCTGAAAGCCGCTTTCAACGGGTGATCCCTACCTGGACGAAAAAGGAGTCGTTGATAATCCACATGCGATGAAGGCGAAAGGGGAACTGCTTGGTCAGTGTATTCACCATATCTGTCAGCGCACTAATCGGGAACTGATGAAGAGGTACAGAGCGGACGTCGAAGAGAACAACGCACGTCTCTACTACCCCCGGCACCACTGCAGGCAAGACAGAAGAACAAAATGAGGAATCGACACAGACAGCTAGACTATTGTCCCTTGGCTTGACATCCAACAGGGGCCGTAAACAAAGAAAAAAGCTCCGGTGTGAGGTAAATCTCGTCTATCCGAGATACGCGGACGTTACAAAGGAAACACAAGTAGTGTCGCCACGCAGCACGACAGCGATATCCCTGTAGTCTGTCTTAAGACGTCCCCTACGCGCCTGGATTTGTATGTGAGACGCACAGCAGGGGCTCGAAAGTTTGTCGGCCGACCATGGAAAAGAAAAAACCTTGCTCGAATGCGAATCAAAAAAGGAAAACTCACTGAGAAAGCGTAGTGCCCATTCGAAGCAGAAAATCGTGAGTCTCTTGAATAAATCCGGAGCTGTCGTCTTAGGTAAACGCGAGAGCCTGCACGATATAAAGGGTCACGGTGTGAACCCAAGTGAGAAACCGTGAGGACGAACAAAACAAAAGGAGGTAAGTAGAAAGAAGGCGAAACACGAAGAATGAGGACAGCGCTGACAGGTCGTCGGAGCCATGGCCGCTTCTACGTGAAACGTCGGAAATCACAGCTAAAGAGACAAGGCCTCGTGGAATACTCTCCTGACAGCCCGGAGCAAGTCACGAAGAGGACGGTCGCGCACCAACGAGCGAGACGAGGAAAGTAACAGTATGAGAAAGACAAGAGCACAGACCCCTATGAAGTCAAAGCCAGATAGCCCTGCACATGATGCTTCACACGCTTTTTCTCCTCCTCGAGGAGCTCGAAAGGGAGAGTGCAGCAAACACAGTCATGCCTACGTGGAAAGGGTTGCCTCACGGAAGCCAGTCTGGTTCCCTTAAGACGCACGCGTGCAGAAGAGGGCACACTAGTCCAGTATGTGTTTCCTCGCATAGAGCGAGACAAAGGCTTACTATAAGCAACAGTTCTCCACAGCCATATTCACATGGAGAATCGGGGGCATTTGTCAGCGAGCAAGTGGAATCTGACCCAGTCATCAACAAAACCAGGGACGGAACCACTCAGTACGGAGAAACTCTGCCAAGTCCTCGTAAAGAAAAGACTCGCGTGGCGAGGTGTAAGTGGCCGGGAAAATAAGACAGCTAAGTAAACAATCATAAACACTGATGGCAGGCCTTCCCTACCGTCGAGAAGAGTGTGCTGCTGGGAGGATCCCAGCTGTCTGCATGGATCTGCCAAACTCACCGTGCTACGTGCGAGTGCATCAACGGGCTTTGGGCATTGCTCTGGATGCAACCAAAGAAAGAGGGCACATCACATTATCCGACCGACAGAACTAGAGAGGGCACCCAGTTAGAAAAAGGCGAGCTGGATGACTTCTTACTTGACAATTAAAAGTGGACGGAGAGAAGGATCTCTCCCCACCCAATACATAACTCCTAGACTCAGTAATTGACTGAGTTCTGGCTCAGCATCGCTTAGGGGGTAAAACTCTCGTCTCCACTCCACCATACCCTGAGCATGTTCTAAGCTGAACAAGACAAAAGAAAAAAAAGACTCATATGTAGCTTCCAGGCTGACCGCGAAAAAGTAGAGGATAACGAAAGACGGAAAAACTACATCACACGCACAAGGAAGCAGAGACGCAAGGCCTCGACTCCAGAACTTTCTCCAGAAAAGCAAGTAGCGCTCTCTCCTGCAGCCGAAAAAGAATCTCTAGAGCCATCAGAACCTCTGTCTCTGCCACACACCCTTCATTACAACTGGAAGTACATCACCCGCAGACGTGGGCAGACGGCTGGGCCCGGAGATGGTGAACACGCCCACCGCACCTAATCCTCGAACAAAAATATATAGACTTCATAGAAATTTATATGAAAAATGTATGTTCTCTATACAGGAGACCACACGGTTCGCTTCGGTTTTGATGATGACATCCTCCAGACAAGCAAGCGGTGTTCTTCGTGGAAGCCGAAGAAGAAACTCAACAGCGCCAGAACCTCTCTCTCTGCCTTCACCCCTCACTAAACCCAGAAGTACATCATCATCATCCGACCGGCCCTCCCATGGGCGTGGATAAGACCAGTATCCTATCAACTCCTCGGGCACCGCAAAGCAGCTGAGACATCCAAACCTGAGCTGAAAGATCACTGACTCTTAGACGACACTGCGATGAAGTCACTCCATTGTTGAGTCATCGTAGAGACGGCGCACACGGTAAAACAATATGTACCCCCTACCGGAGGTACTGAAGAGCCTGCGCCTCTTGTTCGGAAGCTCTATGTGTACGTACGGCTTTCTGGAGTTTCTTACCTTTTCGCGATGGCATCATCAGGAAATTTCCGCTTGCAGAACCAAAGCACACGGAGAAGCTGAGGTTCCATAAAGTAAGGTATGGCCCATTTCTTCTCCACACAAAGCTGTCGGAACTGCTGAAGCCACTCCTGCTCCTCCTCTGATAAAGGTGTATGGAAGAACACCTGTCGAATGCAAACTTCTTTCTGCAAGAATTTCATCAGTTGTCGGCACCCACACACATGTAGAAACGTGCGTTACTGTATAAATAGGCAGGTAGACGTCTCTGTACTTGATAGTAGTACTTCCCTTCATCGTCTACAGCGTCTTTTGTCAACGCATTACCAAAAGCATCCAGTGCAGCAATACAACAAAAAACCCCCTCGGGACCTTCGATTGTATTTAGTGAAGGCAGCTAATGTTCAGATCCCTGGGTGCCAAGGTAACCTGATGGCAAGACAAAAAAGAAGAATGGCCGGACTACTGAAGAACGATTAATCAGCATATAATCTCCAGGCTTCAGAAGGAAAATGCCCTTGGAAAATCCCGTCACGCAGCCCCTGAGGAAACCACGCTGCATATCTGCGTGAAAAGACTTAGGCCAACAGAATACAGTCTATCCTGATGTATCGTTGAAAGACACTTTCTACGCTGTATCCAAGAGCGGATGACTGAGGGCTAGGATACGAGTTTCAGTAAATGTAAAAGAGACGAGGAGATATCTCATCCGTTTATCTCTTATTATTCTCGAAGTCCCAACCATCGGGGGAGGCATTAAAGTAACATACAGGGGTTCCTTTGAAAAAAAACTTGTAAATTTCTTCAGCGGTAGGTTCGTGGGAAAGCGCCTGCACGGGTAAGCAATAGGGGCTCGGAGGGACAGTGATATTAGTGGGCCACTGCCAACCAAAGTTATCAAGTTCGTCCTCTGTCATAGCCGGAAGGGTATAGCTTGTAACTCCGTCGGCTTCATATTTCTTAGCCAGTTGTCGGTATTCCAATAAAGCCGTCTCGCCTGGCAGAAGCATACGTTTCGGAGATGGCGGCGGACCAGCAGGAGAACGTGAAGAGGAAAGTTGCCTCTTCCCATTCATATCTTGGTTTGAATTGAGTGCCTCCCTTCCAGAAGTAGCACGGACCGCCGAAGTGGAAGCAGATCCAGGAACTCCACGGAAATCATCTGCCGGAGGATGGGAAGAAGACGCGGAAGGAGCCCTTGGAGCAGCAGCAGGCTCTGCTCCTGGGGGTGCTGCTGTCGCAGATGCAGCCATGGTAATCTCAGCAAAGGTACAGAGAGAAGGCCGAAAACAACAAGTGGAAAAAAGAACCGAGAGTGTGTGAAAGAATGGAAAGCTAGGGGGAGAGGATTTCCTGAGAAAAGGAAGGAATCGAAGAGGGATACATAAAGTAAAGAAAACACGAGGCACTATGGGCAATCACAAAGAAAAGACAGCCATGCAGAAGAGAAAAAGAGAACTCATCTGCAAAGAGTTAGATGCCCAAGGAACTCTGAGCAAAGAAGGAAGCACCGAAGAAGAATGAAAACCAACGCCGAAAGGACACAACCAAAACAACAGCGCCGCACAAGAGCTTGGTCGTCGGTGAAAGGGAACAATAGACGAAGGAAGAGCAAACAGAGAAGTTGGCGGCGGAGTTGCGAATTGTTCGTGGGATGGGATGGTCAAAGCGATAACCAGGAAAACTTGAATGAATGAAACGGAAGTGAGTAATAGAATACTAGTACTGAGGTATTTTCGCTACTAGTCTTTTCCAGAGTGGATGCGCGTCAAGAAGAAGAAGGTGGAAGGCGGGATGGAGCACGAGATACGCCAGGAGAGAGGAAGAACAGGGAGACCACGAGAATCAACCACGAAAATGTGGAGAGCCAATCGATGGGTCCCCGAAGACACAGCAGCTGCCTGCTTCGTGGAGTGGCTGCTGAATGCCTGTCTTGCTCCTGTCGATGAAGCCACCAAAACGATCCCAGAAGACGGAGATACGGTTATGACTCCTCTACGATATCCGCGAACTCGAAGGAAAACCAAGGGAGAGATGGAGAGGATGCCTTCTAAGACAAGACTTACTATATTCAGACTTGCGCCGCTACTCGCAGCCACTTAGCAGTCGAACAACAAAGGACGAACACACGAGAAAGTTACAGGAATACACCCCCGCCAGATACAAGACTTGAGGGAAAGTGCCAAGCAGCGCTGCGACAGACACCAAACTCATCAAAGGAAAAGTCTCTTGTCTCCTTCAAACCCTGCCTTCTCCCGCCGAACTGTGTCACACTTCCCTCCTCCTTTTATTACACACCAGACTACACTCCCGTTGCAACTGTCCCTCGGTTCACCATTTCTCCGGTCGTTTGAGCTTCCCAGCCTGCTTTTCAAAAAGTTTAGCCGAGCCGCGAGAATCCATTCTGAACCTTTGCTCATTTGAAGGGAGAACAATAGCGGAAGCTCTTTGGTCCCCAAATTCTCCTTCATTCGGGTCCGTTAAACACACTACCTTTGCTTTTCGGATGATTCGCTCTTCCCATCTGGTCCTCGTATCCGCTTTTCCTTGCTCCCGGGCCACGCATAACAAGACGACACATCGACAGGCTCGTTGCTTCCTGCTCTGGATCTACGAAATGCAGTGTCGGCTTGTTCCAGTGTACTAATTTCTCTCTCTCGTGCTGGAACTGCATTCACTCTTCCCAACAAGCGCCTGTGGCTTTGCGATACCCGTCTAATTCGCTCAGCAGAAGATATTCCTTTCCAGCTGCCAAACAATTCAAAGAAGGCGAACACTACCTTACAAAAAATCTTTCGTGTAGTCGTGACGAGAGAAGAAAGGGAGAGCGAGAAAAGCGGGATAATGGCTGGCCGGGGAACGCAGAAGTAGTAGTATTATAGCCGCCGGGGAAGTGAGTAGTAGCTAATGGGCTCCTACTGCTAACCCGGCTCGAAGCGCTGCTGCAAAGCGGTCAGACTAAATGCGCGGTTAAGGGCTTTTCCTCCCGCCGACTAAATATACGTACACAATGTATGCAGCACTGCATGCGAACAACAAAATCCTGCAGCATCCACTGCTAGTGGCACTCGGTTTCCAGTTTAAAATGAATAAACATCAAGCCGGGAGGCTGATTCGGTCTCAGTGTATGCTGTGCTGGCGTCCAGTGTATCTGCCCTGCGTAGTTTTCTGTCAGGTGGGTAGCTGTCGCAGTGAGGTACCCAGGAGTCCCTTCCAAGATTTTCAGGCGTCCAGACCAAAGCCTCCGGAGCAGTTCTCGCCGGTGCTGGACTTTCTTGAAGTAGGCTCGTGGGTCTAGCCGCCGTCACGGGAACGACGATTGGGGACGACCAGCTGGCGACTAGGACTTCCAGCACCAGATATTTGGCAACTACCTTGTGGCGTGAGATCAGGGACACTCATACAGATGCATAGCCTGCTTTCATCGTCCGCCTCCATCCCGTGGCGCCACGGCGCTGTCTGGGATGAAGCCTAGTCCGTGAGATCCCGTACACACCGGCGAGCTACACTGAGGTGTGTGTCAAACTGCCTCACACGGAGGGACACCGAAGTCTCGGGGTCTTCGCAAGTGTGTCGCAGGAGGAACTGGATGAAAGCTCCAGGAAAATGGAGTTGTTAGCACACCTTCGCATGGCTCGTTCAGTGTTGGGGGAGGCCCACGTATGCCGCCGCACGGTGTACTACGGCACCTGCGCTCCGCCGCCGTCCTTCAGAAATCACCTTCCGTCGAGCCAAGAAGCTTCGTCTTCATCGTTTTGTCCCGTAACCCCTTCCTCCCGATCTGCTTTCCGTGCTAACTCTTGCCTCTCACCCGCTTCATCTTCTCCGCGCCTTGATGCAGCTAACAACTGCCGTTTTTGCTCGAGCTCTTTGTCTGCTGCTTCTCTCTCTCTCCCTCCTTCCTGTCACCCCCGCTCGTCTTCACGGCGGTCTACTGGCGGTCCGCGTTCCCTTGTTGTAGTAGGTGTTCGCAATGGCGGGACCCCTTACGGGCCCGCATGTCTTTCTGTACCTTGTGAATGCGTTACCAAGCACGCTGTGTGGCCTTCTCCCTCAGTGTCTCCAGCCCGTTTTCCCGGACCACACCTCTTACCCAGCCTCCATTCCTCCACCACAGCTGGCGTCACCATCACCCGTCTTCGTCCAGCTCTCCACGCCCCTTGTTGCTACTTCTCAAGTTCGTATCTGCCAAAAGCTTCTATCCGTCGTAATCGTATTCCTTTCCAGCTTTTCGCCACACCGCGAGTATCTCGACTTTCTGAAGTATCGAAGTTTAATCGTGAAGCAGCCCAGGCCACCGCTCGTATCTCACACATGTCGTCGCCCTTTACACTCCAGAAGCAGCAGCGTCTTCTATCGCTTTTGTCAACTCAGCCGATAAATTTCACCCCTGGTTCTGCCTCAACTCGTAGTGGTATCCCGGGTGTGTGTGGGCTGGCGAAGTTCCATCCGTCTTCTCCTCCTGATAAATCAAGTACTTTTCGGGGACGGGTGCTACCTCAGCTGTCTACCCACCGAGTTCAACATCTGGGTAGAAATGCGACAGGACAAATAACAGTTCGGTACCGTGGAGCGGGTCACTTTAGACGGATACGTTTTGTAGACTTCAAGAGGGGAAGAAAAGATATCTTTGCTACAGTTCTCCGCTTGGAATATGATCCCTGTCGATCAGCACACCTTGCGCTACTTCAGTATGATGATGGAGTTCTTTCATATATTCTTGCGAGCGAAGCAACGCGTCCAGGTGACCGGGTGGTAGCCTCTGAGCACGCAGCCATTGCTCCAGGTAATGCGTTGCCTCTAAGGAGTATACCAGTATCAACTATAGTCTACAATGTTGAACTAAGACCCGGGGCTGGTGGACAGATGATCCGTGCCGCTGGTTGTTACGCTACGGTTATCGCGAAAGACTCAGCTTGCGCGACTCTCCGGCTACAAAGCACTGAGGTACGACGTGTTCCTTTGTCTTGCTGGGCGGTTATAGGGCAGGTGTCAAATGCCGGCCAAGCTGGGAGAATTCGAGGTAAGGCTGGAGTTTCGTACTGGATGGGGGAGAGACCCAGAACGCGCGGGAAAGCCATGAACGCTGTCGACCATCCTCATGGGGGTGGTACAGGGAAGAAGGGTCTGAAACGTCCGCCTGTTACCAAGTGGGGTATCCTATGTAGAGGGTACAAGACAAGAAGTAAGAAGAAGCCTCTCGGTCTGATTGTCCGAAGAAAGAGACCGAATAAACTCATCAAGAAATTCGGGGAACTAGGGGCGTAACGCGTGTCGAGGAGGTTGTGTCGTCCAACTCCATCTGGATTTCTGTTACATGCGGATTTGCTTAGGATTATCGGGGGGGATCCAGGCTGAGTAACGCCGCCTGACGGTACTTCCTCACACATCCAGGAAATAAAGAAGAAAGGCCAAGTCGAACAAGCGGAGAAACGGGCTGACTGGCGTAAGGCGCGCCTGGGCGCGAACTCCTCCGTTTGGTAGCTCGACAAAAAGTATCTTGCCGAGACGATTTCCAGAAATCATGATTTCCTGGGGTTTCTTGAATTGTTTTCTCTGACATAGCCTTGAAGTGTCTTCACCCGCTAATTTTCCTTTCAAAATTCTTTCGAAGTAGAGTTTACGAAGACTTCCGGGGCCTCCTGTGCACAACGCTATCTGCATGGGATCCTCTAAGACCGTGCTGCTTTTTTACTGTTTGATGTACCCCCGTGCTTCACCGAGCACCCGAAGCTCGATAACGCGAAGCGCCGCTTCAGTGCCAGCGGAACTATTTTCTATCTAGCTGCAATCAGACAAAGCAGCAGCACTCACTTCAGTCAAAATCTGGATCAGGTTCCGCGAAGGAGGGTATAAGAGAGACATCCAGGTGGCTTTCTCGGACAGTACTGCAGCACGGGCGCTCAACTCCCTAGTGTCCTGTTAGGCTGTCAGACACGGTTCCGACGAGTCCGTATTCAAGGATCTGTCTCCGAATCATAGAGTTAGTGTGACGGCGCGTCTGAGAGCTTAAGTCCTTTTCCCACCTGCCTAGCAGATAGAGAGGGACAGTGTTTTAATGATGCCATGGTCTTTTTCCAACAGGTTCGTGAAAACCCAGTCGTGGAGTGTTCATTTAGGCCGGCTCAGTGTCTGGTGATGTGAAATACGGTCATAGGGTTGGAAGGTGTGGCAAGTAGGTAAGCGAGATGGCACCAGAGAAGAAGGTTCGCGCGTGAACTCAAGACAGCCTCGCCAAACGCTGTCAGCGAAGAAGTCCTGAGAACCCGCTCGGCAAGCAATGGATCAATCACGACGCGACCCTCTGTACCGAGCTAGGTAACTGGCCGTCCCCCCCTCACGAGCTGAAGTCCGCTGGTCAGTACGCGAAGAATTCTATGCGTTGTTTGTTTGAGTGCCAGGCGTTGGGAAGTAGTCGTGTAGACAGACCAACTGATTAGCCATGTAGGAAACGTCCTGACAACAGCAGGACTAAGCATCCGTCCAATCAGAAACAGCAGCAGGCGACTAGCAACGACTCGAAGGGCCAGTCACGACTCAGGGACAGGACCTCGAGGGGTTCAGCAGCTGGCTCAGCGGCCTACAACTCCTCCGCACCGACGAATCGCCATCGCTTCTCCAGCGTTGCCGGGAGGATCCGCTTTGTATTTGCCCACTTCGTTGTCCCTTCTTAGAGCCGCACGGTGGTCGGCAAACACCCCCGTGTGCTCTGGACTCTGAATACTGTAGTGCCCGCTGCACAGCAACGGGCGCCACTAGATACTAAGCGTTCGCCAGTGCCGCGAATTGCAACAGGGGCTCGCCCTCACGCCACCACACTACGGAAACACTTCCACTAGGGAAGC
>NW_027153869.1:21744-51282 GCF_002600585.1 Cystoisospora suis
CTTTGGCGGGCATATCAAATACCACATGCAGATTTGGTTCCCGAGGGTCTTCGCGCGTATCTTGCCGCACACACCGATCAGACAATCGGGCAATCCGGCAGGACCCTGACAGAGTTACATACTCCGGGTGCGATTTCAAGAACGATCCACTCCATCTGCTTATCTTCGCCAACTCGGGAGAGCCATCAGGTTATCAGCTTCCAGACTGAACGGGTAGACCGGCTCTCTGGTCCTTCTGTGCTCCTTTCACATTGGCCAAAGAGTCCCATCAACCCGGCATGCCTTGCAAGTGTCCGTTGTGCTGGAGCAACGGTGCAACGGACGTTACGTTGCTCGTACATACGTCCAGACCGGTGTACGCCGAAGAAGGGTTGTCGACACTCATGACTGGACCAAGCACCCTCAATCTGCTGGCCGCGCGACTCTGGTGGCTAGAGCCGTTGTCTCCATCACATAACGCAGACATCAAACGGTCCGCGAGATTAGAAAACCAAGACCGTCTTTCCCGAGCACAAGTGCAAGCAGCAGCCAAGCCCAGTCTCACCGACGATACGGATGCTGCCCCCGGGGTGTAAAACGGGGACACGTGTCGGTTTCTCTTTTTGTTGGAATTGGAACGACCTCGGGTGAAGTCATTCTAGCGAGCGAGACGTCGAGTGATGTAACTCGTGGCTTCCTGGTCGCTCGCATCGAGGTAGCCGCCACGTTCGTACGAAAGAGCTCCCCACCTCCCCAGTTAACACGGGAAAAGTCTCACCTGCGCTTCCTCCCCCGTACATTTCCGTCGTGCCGGAACGACAAGAAAACAAAAGCTTCTGAGGGTACGCGAGTGCTTTTATCACTCGGCTGATGTATATTGGAGTCCGAAGTAGTGAAGCGTGCTTCCCGGGGCCAACAAATGCTTGTCCTCAAGAAGCATCTGCGCACACTGCGGGTGTCTTCCCGGGAAGAGACACGAATCACCCGGGAAGTCCAACTGATAGTACACGCGGACGCGACGACGGCCGGCTTTGTGAAGAGGAAATAGAAAGAGAGTTCCTCTTTTCTTTCTTGTGCAGTGAGTGTCCTATTGTCGCAACGGATGTAGACAGCCAAAGGTGTCTCTCAAGGGTGTTCGGTGTGGCGCGTAGTGGCTCGTCGGCGATGCTGCCTGAGAGCGTGTATCGGTGGACTTTGCCTGGTAGGATCTCAGTGTACACCTGCTTTAGTGGACCGGCAAGAAGCTTTCCGAAGGCCTGCGGCTTCATCCGGCGACGTCGACTCGGGAACCCCATCTGCCTTTTTTGCTGGCGGAGGCTTTTAGGTCGGCAAGCCAAGGTCTCCCGGGCACAAGCGCATGGCCCACTACGAGCGCATGATTGACAGACACACTTTTCTGCGTATATGAGTGCCGGTAGTACAGCATCACTCTGTGAAGTTCCAGCACACTGCCCGTTGCGTCCCGCTGTCGCCCCGGGCGGGTCGTTCCTCCACTAGGTCACGTGCCCGTCGCGCATCGCCGTGCCCCTCTTTCTCAAGCTCACAGAGAAAACGGGAGTTCCAATGCAACTCCGTGTCTCCACTCTGTGCACACCGGGCAGCGACACACTTGAACGGTCCGCTACGTTTAGGCCAGACGCATGTCTCTTCTCGCACTCGCGGGCGCTTGCACCGGGTCTCTTTCGGGATTATGGCTTCGCCAGAAGCGCTGTCGTAAACAGGGCTACGCCTTTGATTGCCTTCCCTTCGCGTCACCTTGCCGCCCCTTGCTGTCGAAACCCCCTGCAGCATCGATTTCGTCATGTCATGGAGAAGCTTCGCCCCCCCCCGACAGGAATTCTTGCACTGAGCTCTCTACAATGACCCTTCCGCATCGCGTTTCGCCAAAAACTAGGGTGGGTGTTCTTCTCTTCTCGCTGCTTTATGGCGGCAGCATTCTCTTGTCGCCCTACATGCCGCCTTTGTTTTGTTGTCTAGCTCCACCGTTCTATTCTTCGCTTGCTCGGCTCGCGACAGCAAAGAATGCAAGAGAGATTGGGTTCGGTAGCGAGTTATCCCGACAGCTTCGTTACGGCTCACACTCGAAGGGGTATTCTGTGGCCTTCCCTGAACCGGTCCATGCCGTAGACCTACGCCGTTCTGGCCCCGCAGTCTATGCACCGTTGACTGGCTCAGGCCGTAGATCACTCCGTCTTTCTTTGCTGAACTCCGCAAAGCGTTACGAAGAACACCGGTTTCTCCCAGCCCTCTCATGGTTGTTGCTGTGCCCGCGTACCAGGAGAGGGGTGCTTCCGGCAGTCGGACGGCCGTGTCTTGGCTATTTGGGGTGCCCCAGTTTCCCTTCGTCAATTGCGGCAACACCGAGACGTTCATCACCTTCTCTGTCAGTGCAACACAGACAGAAACAGCACCGCGCTGCAATAGAATATCGAAGCCTAACCAAGAAGTTGCAAAATGTGCCAGACCGTGGGGAAGGAGGGCTGGCGTCATCTCCTCGAGATTTGCTTGATGGTGTAGGAGTCCGACAAAAGAAAGGCGGTACTTGTCTGGAATCTTTCCCATCGTCTCTACGCCTTCTCTCTTTGTTGTCGGCCAACGTTGCAAGGTGTCCTCTCCGGATTTCCACTTTCACTCCGAGTTGGCTTCATTTCTCCCAAGAAGATGGCCGTTCTAAAAGAAACGGGACAGGAAGCGACTTCCCACCTGTGGGAGTAACAATGTCACTATGTGGTACTGAGGAAACAACACGAGAACTGAACAACCAAACCACGCTCAAACAGAAGCAGGACTCCACTGGAGACAGCGGAGCGACCGTCCGAGAAACTTCTCATAATGTACAGCCGACTGCTTCGTCCTTCCCCGTAGATCCCACCAGCGCGCCAGGGAAAACCGAGCAGTATCAGAACACCAGACCATGGGAGACCAAGACCTCGCAAGACCATGATGACCATCAGGTACCTGTATCGGTGCCGTTAGTCCCCCATGTTCGCTCTTCTCTTTCTGGAGTTGGGTCAGCTCTGTCTGGTGAGTCATCCTTCTCTGCAACCCCGCCTTCTTGTCTGGAGTCGTCGTCATCTGACCTCCCTCGGTTTCCTACTGCGCCGCCTCTCTCGTCGCCTTCTTGCCAGTATCACACGACAAGCCCCGCCGAGTGCCGTCCTTTGGAGCCGTTGTCGCTTTCCGGTCCTACAGGTTATCCCCCGTCTTCTGCATTATCTAAGGCTGCAGGCACTCCTCGGCCATGCATGAAAAGACGTATTGTGAAGTATCTTCCAAACTTTTTGACGTATTTTCGCCTCGGGGCTTCCGTCATTCTTTTTCTTTCTCTCTTTTACCCAAATCTTATTTTCTCCAGATGCGGTTTTGAGGCAGACGTGGCTGCTTCAACTGCGGAATCTTCCCAGAGGTTGTGGTTTCGAAGCAGCTTATCCAGCAAAGAAGCGACCCATCCTCTGCAATTTTCTCTGTCTCTCCTGGGTACAGCTTCTCCTTTGTCGCCGTGCTCGCCGTCTCTCTCTTCTTTCACGCTTCACGACACCTCTCCTGGTAGCAGCAAGGCTGCCTCTCCGTCCGAAGAGCAATCTTGCTTTTTTCCGCTCGTCCCTTCGCCTCCACACCACGTGGCCCCCTCTCCACTGTTCTCTGCCGGGTTATTCGTCCTTGCCTCAGTAACAGACTTTCTAGACGGTTATCTAGCTCGGAAGTTCAATGTGTGCTCGCCAGTCGGAGCCCTCTTGGATGCTTTAACAGATAAACTCCTCGTTAGTGCAGCATTAGGTGGCATCTGCTCGCTCGCTGTGCCCCCTTTCTCTCGTGTTCTGGGTCCTCCAGCTACAATCATCTTCATGCGCGAGATCGCCGTTCAGGGTCTGCGGTTACATCTCGAGAAGATGAATCGAGGTTCTGAGGGAGAAGTACAGTGGCTTGGAAAAGTGAAAACGGCACTTCAAATGGTTTCTGTCTCTTTCCTCCTCTTACTCCTGCCACTCTATACGCGATCGCCACAGTCAATGCCTGCTCCTCTCTTCCTGCCTCCCGTTTCATCTGTAATGACTCAGTTAAGCTCTTCACTTTGGGGTCGGAGTTCCGTCAGCGAAGCGGTGAATGGGAGCACTGGAAAAGCAGGTCCAGGCGAACAGTTTTGGACGAGAACACGGAGGAAAGATTTTGGCTCCTCCTGGGAGCCACAATCAGGATCGGCAACTTACGTCGTGTGCAGCCGGTTGAAGGGCCGAAAGTATAGTCCGTCGAGTAGCCGTCCGCACGATTTGGATCAGCTATCTCTTCCATTGACAGGCTCACTTTCTCTTTCCACTGGGACAGAAGCAGAGGAAGCTCCTGCGGAGAAGCAAGAAATGGACGCAGTATGCGCGCCTTTTTTTGGCGTCGGAAGAAGTTCTACTCGCGTGGGAACGAAGGCGCACACACTGAAGAAGGCACTCCCTGCCGCCGCAACAGCTATGCTGCGATACGGGTGGAAGCCTACGGGTCTTGGGAGTGAAGCGTGTGCACTGGTTTATGGACGTTTTAGTGCATCTGTCCGCACACTCAGAGAGAAGCTGCGTTCCGGTGGCCTTCGTCTGTGGCAGGAGAGAATCGCGATCAAGGGCAGGAACCTCGTGTCTTTGGAAGGTTGTCGTCTCCCGCGGCCGTGTGCCAGGAGTCTACTAGGGAAGACATCGAGTATCCTGCGTAACCGGGCGATGGCTCTTGGTAAAAGCCGGGCCGCTCATTGGTGTGGCAGCATCTCTCTAGGGATAAAAGCTAGCTTAAGGTGCACTCTCTCTGCAGATGGATTGCCGACGGCTCTGACCTATTCAGTTTTGGGCTTATGGGGCGCAGCTTTTCTGGCTGTGATTTCCGGGGGTTTATACTTTAGAAGGGCGACGAGTGGGAAAAAAAAAGAAACTGCCTGAGATTGACGGAGAAATTTCCAATCAAAAGCCAATCCAGCAGTGAGTGCCCGGGCAACACAGTTCGGAATGCGCAGCAACATCTGTAGTGATTCCAATAACAGGTTTGCTTTTCTTTTACTAGTTTCTAGCGGAATGCAGCAGCAGGCACCGCCGTGAGCTACGGTTGCCCCTGTGTTGGAACGGACAGTGCAGCTCTCTAGACGGAGCCACTCAGACGTGGACGAAAGTATTGCTTCTGGTTCCGCGGTCATTGAGTCTCTCAAGCAGATACTGAGAGCAAAAGGGACCCGGTTCGTTTGATTGCTGTCACTGCTGTGCGAAACAGGAGCACTAGGGGACCAGGGAGGTGGTAGAGCGCGAAGAAACTGTACGACCGCGGCGCAGCAGGCGCGGACACGGGGGGTAGTGAAAAAGCTGCATCCTGCCTGGCTGGCGAGGAAAGTGGCTTGAGCAGCACGCCACCTACGAGCACACTGAAAGTCGTCGTACTTCTGTTGGCTTGGTGCAGCGCATTCAAGTGGCCTACTGCACTATAAGGCGCCTGCTTCACAACCGCCTGGGGGAAAAAGTTGAGAGCCACCCGAGTGTGACTGGGTGTGACTTTTAGTTGAGTAGCTGCGCTAACACCGGGGGGATTGACCGGTCAAGCCAGACGATTGCGGGTGTGTTGCGGTACTGAGCGAACGGACGCTGTCAGTCCTAGCTACCGACTGCGACCCGCGCAGGGCGAAGCGACGACTGACTTGGGGACTGGTCCTCGCCTTTGATTACAGCGAACAGAGTGAACTTGTTACAGCGCATACGCATAAAGATAACTCTAAGCACGTGAAGGCGATGTCACGAAGCTCTGACGTTTTGAAAGGACGCACGAAAAGCTCAACTGCTTAGAGATAGATCTGAAAGCCAGGGACGGTTGGTTTGGTGTAGGGACGTACATTCGGAAGCAGCATGCCCCGAGTGAAACGGTATGCCGTCTACTTCTTTTTTGCTCACGCGCTGGGACCTCGGGAGAGACCGATCTCAAACATCACGATCGTCATGCGGTGAACAGTCCCGGCTCCAATACGGCGCATGAGCAGCCCTGAATTGGTTACTGATAGAATCGTGGTGTGTGTTGTTCACGAACCGATCTAAACAGTGGAACAAGGTTGATGTGTTTGGCACGTCTCGAGAAGATCTCTCTATATGAAGGAAAACAACACCCCAACGGTGTAACCCTCGTTCTGATTTATCCGTATTCGTTCGTTCCTGTAGGACATTCGAATACGACGTCATTCACGTCTCAACAGTTTCACGGCGACCATAGTGACAGTGTAATAGCTAAGCCGCTGATTACCTTATTTCCAAACGCTGTTATCAACATAATGTCTGCTTTTTCATGTCTGAGCAATCGCCAGACAAGCCGGATCCACGGATCTTCTAACGACCTTGCCGCCTACACCCGACGAACCTTCATTCAGTCCTGTCTCTTGCATGTGAGCAGATGCCCTGGCGCTAGGATGCAAGAGACCGCCCATCCTGGCTGTTTACTTTCCAGTACTTGTCTCTTTGATAAACTACATGTACCCAAAACTGAAAACTGGGCTCAGCCTTGTTTTTCTTCTTTGGTTTTGGCTACTTTCACCATCTGGACCTGGGTTGCCTTGTGCATGCGGAAGCTGACCCATTGTCTTAAAACCGCGTGACAAGTAAGTGTGAGACTTTGTAAGGCCCGCGCTGTTGTGTCTTCTCCCAGGTGAGATGTTTTCCGTACACGAAACTCGTTCTCTGTTGGGACTCGGCACTTGGAATGCCTGACAACGTATGAGTAAAGACACGTACACAAGGAGAAAGTGGACTGTTACTCTGCCGGTGCGTATCTGGCTGGTCAGCCGTACAATTCTCAAGTCTCTTTTCAACCAAGATGTTGGTGTCGATTTATCAGTTATAAACTGCTATGTTTTTTTTGCCTCGTTTTGCCTGTACTCAAGTGCGGAGGTACATGGTTCACTTCGTATTGCTGGCTTTCTTTTTTCGCACTCATGTCATTCAACCTGCTTGTGGAGTTCTCACTCCACTTCACATCATTCCGAAATATCGATCTATTACAGCAGGGGATATACCATATCAAAACACAGCTGAGTCTACATCCTCGGTCGTCTCTTTTTCTTCCTGTGGTGACTCCGCCCTCGGGAAATTTCCGAGCCTCATCTCATAATGGTGCCCCGGATACTTCTTCGTCACGTCCCCTCCCTTCTCACACATCCTCAAGTTTACCAAGAGGAGAGGCTGGTACTGCGGCGACTAACTCCGCAGCTTCTGTAGCTCCGAGTGCCGTACGGGCTACCAAGTCTGATGGAGATGATGCAGGACCCGGAGGGCCTTCATCGGGGCATCGAGGCTATCACAGTAGTAGTACATCCGGAGGAACTGACGGGAAGTATGGAGGGGTTTGCTTACGTCGACTCCTTAGGGGCCATGCCAACTGTTCGCTTGCTGCTGTCCCCTATACTCATTTCTCCTCACCTCTTCAACTTTTTGAAGGTGACGCAAACCGGGAAAAGTATGGGTTTTCTGGCCCAGCTGTTGACGGAGAATATAAAGATCACCCTCCATGGGTGAATCACCTACGATCAGCAGAACAGCAACTTCATTGGGCATACTTTTCTAATCGTAATCCTGAGGATACGACATGGGTGAGTAAGGCTCTTTCGCAGAGTGCTGGTGGCCCAGGTGTTGTCCTTCTCAATCAACAGTTACAAGGAGGACAGGCTGGAGGAGATAGAGATCCCTCATCGTTCACTGGCGGAAGAACCGGAGGAATCTATCCGAGTCGCGGGACAGCACGACATTCTCGTCGGGGTGCAGGAGGAGGGGGGGAGAACAGGAATTCACATGCTTTGATTCCTTCATGTATTGATGATGTAAACTACACGTTCTCTACCAAGGGCTTCCTCATTCGCTATTGTGATGAGCATGTAAGTCTCCAGTCACTTCACGAGCTCAAGAAGAAGCTCGCAACACATCCAGATCCCTGTATGTTCCACTGGAGTCTTCTCGAGTTACTTCCGCTGTATTCCCTCGTTCACGACATCTGTCGGAGATAGAATAAACTAGAAGTGACGAAACATGATAGATAACCCACAGGCGTTCCTGTCGAATGTAAAGTGTATGGTCAACTTCATTCCTGCTTACGATATATGCTTGCCGAGGTATCCAACACCCCTTTGGAAACTTTCAGTTTCTGGTGAATCCTTTAGGTCTTTCAAGTTCGCAGTCTATTAAGAGAGACTTTCAGAAGAGCGGGCAGACCGGTGCTTCTTTCTCTGCAGTTGTTGGGCTCATAATGAGGTCTCGCTTGCACTGTGTTGCAGCCATTTGCAGGACCCATTACCACTGTACATTGCAGGATTCTTTGTTATCGTAAATCATTTATGGCACCTAGGCATATTTATTTCTACGTCTAACTGCTCCTCTTTACCTTTGAAACGGAAACTTCCGAGTTAGTTCTGTCGTCTTTTTCCTTTTGAAAAGGATTCTCGGCATGAAAAGGGACGCAGCTAACTCTCACCACGAAATAGTATAGACACTTCAAAAGAAAAGAATAGCCTACTCATCGGTTGCATCATATTACAGAGCCTTTGGGAGCACTATCGCACCGCGTTACAGAGTCATGGACTTTCGCCTGACGCACATAGACCAATATGAGCACCGTTCTTCCCCTTTGTAGAACAGGTGACTTCTTTCAATCTTGGCAGACCTGGGAGAGGCTCTTCTTGTCGAGGTAGCAAGAAAAGATGATCTGCAGCAATGACTGCGTGAGAAGTTCAATCCGTTTCCCAGTCTGTTCTTTCCCCCTTCGTGAAGCACTGCGGCGAGGGAACTTTTCACGCCGTTCTGGCCTTGTGTATCAAAGGAAGCCTTCTAAAAGATCGTATCCTATCTCCCTCTCGAGGGACGAGTAAAAAGAGCGAGGGCGTGAGGGGTGTAAGACAGAGCCTTTTCTTATAGTGTGATCTGGAAAGAATGACATGGCAGGTTATGCTTTCTAAGTCCCGTTTGACCCTACTTCAGTACACTTCATTAGTTGAGATAGAAACGGAGGCGGGTTTCTTTTGGCTGACCAGACACCTCCTTGTTTGGTCTTTCCGTCAGGTTTCTATCTCAGAGACAGTCTGCTTCCGAGTGGAAATTCCGTGTTCATCTCCGAGTTCCCTGGAGAATCTCTTCGCCGTCCTCTTCTTGGGATTGTACTTTGCTCCACACCTTAATCATCCTGCGGCGAGCTCGCATCAATCTAACAATGGATCGAACCGGGCCTCGTCATCGCCATATCGGAGTGCGGAAGGGGGTGCATCAAAAAGAGAAGCGTCTTCTCCGCAGGAAGGCCATGATGAAAGATCACGACGAAATTCAAAGCGAAGTAGTGGTAGTTCCACGCGTAGCTATAGTAAAGGCTCTTGCAAGAGGGGGACATCCGTCTCAAAGAATGTGTCAGAGACACTTGGAGATTCAACACGGCTTCATACAGATAGCGGAGTAGGTACATCAAATCCTCAAGGGACTTCGGATACTGGTGAAGGCTCTGCTCAGAAGCGTGGGGGTGGAGGGGCTGGCGAAGAAAAAGGCTCTGACAGCAGCGGAAAGCGTGCCGACGCGCAAAACGGAAGTGGAGGGGCGACATGTATTGCTGTGAAGCTTCTTTTGATAAGCAAGTTTTTCAAAGGTGAGGTCGGGACCGGGGAGGCCGATCGACCTTGCCCGTTATGGGGACGTGAAGTGCCGTTTCATTCACCCAACTGGCAACCTGTAGTACCTTCAGTTCAGTTCTGCGTTGCGGGCAATAGCAAGGTCTGGTAAAGAGGGCTGGACTTTCATGGGTTGATGAGATTCGCTGTCTTCTTAGCAGGAAAAGGGATAAATGTTTTTTCTCTTGTGCGCGTGTTAGATTGATGTGTGGTTGTTCTACTTTGAACGTATCACAATACTGACTTCTTGATGCAGAGACAGAGACGGGACACGGCAGAGCGATATGCAGGAGTGTGGAGATAGCTTGTGCCGGCCGGGGGTCTCGTCTGCGACTCATGAACTGCTGCTGTGTTAACGTTCAAGACACTTAACGCAGGAGAATCAGACTGCTTTTTCGATGAGCTTTTCCAGAGACGGTCATACCACATTCAATTATTCGATAAGGGGAGATCTGTTGGAGGCGAGGATATATTCAAAATCAGGCCTGTGCATCCCATAAGACTGTAGGACACGCTAAGCTTGAATCACTGGTATAACTTGCGGCTTCCTTTAGAGCGGCTCAGAACAAGGCAAGATGAAAGGAAGAGCATACGCGGACTCTCCGTGGAGCTCTGAAGAAGTTCCGAAGTCTACTGCTAGCGCAAGTTTCAGATGGTCCCCGTACAGGGCGGACAATACAGAGGTCGTAACTGGAGCTTCAGCTGCGTATGGATTGGACTAGCATTGCCCATTTGTGGCAGTGCAATGAGGACAGTTTTGCCTTTTTTTTTATGGCATCTCGCTCATCCGTGCCTCCGCGTAAAGGTTACGAAATGGTCAACCTTGAAACCATGCGACTCTCTTCTCCCTCGTGGTGTACTTAGATTCATGGCTCCAGTACTCCCGTTCTACTAAGGCGCTGACCAAATCCTGTCTAGTCAAGGCAGAAATGGATCTATTCTCTGATACCGCGGTGGTAGCATGCTTGGCGAATTAAATGTGCTCAAGGTGTAGGGGATATGTGTCCAGTAGCTTGAGAAAGAGCAGCTCCCCGGCGCTCTACTTCCGCCCATGCCTCGTTGACTCTGTGTTGTGTACAGGTCTCCAGACGTTTGTCCCTGTTGTTTTCGACGAGGGGCAGTTCGCATTACTGCATGTGATCCTGATGGCGTCAATTGTCGATATCCGTTTGCGATATCGCCCAGCGCTTCCTCTTACTCCATTCCCCTTTCCGGTGCCAGCGTACACGCGGAAACAGGTTGACAATACCCTTATTCAGCATAAACGCTTACTGCTGCAGAGTATACGCCATACGGCTAAATTACTGGGACAAAGGGGCTATGCAACGGGACCTTCCCATGGGGTGTCTTTCCCGGACACTTCAAGCAGTGATACAGGAAATGGACTGGATACTTTTGTCGGCGAAACGGCCCCAAGCGGGGCTGAACAGCTTCCGGGGAGTCGCCCTAGCGACTTAGATAAAAGTGCGACCCTCGGAGAAGCTTCAAGCAACCATGTATCAGACTCCATAGGCAATGACGGGTTCTTAGGGATAGAGGGCGACTTTATTGACGAATGCTGGTCTGACGAAGATGAAGATACCGCAGAAGAAAAGGGAGGGACAAACCGAGCTCGGAACCGGGGAGATGTGAACGATGGAGGGGGTAAGGGGGTAGCTGCTCAGCAGCCTCTTCATGAATTTGGACAACAGCTTCTTACCCTTCAACCAAACTTGCAGGCGTTTCTGATTGGCGCAGGGAGAGCGTTCGCTCAACCCGGGAATGGAAGGATTTGTCGTCCTGGAAATGACGCCAGCAGCAAAGTGAGTGGGTCGGCAGGAGGGAATGCTTCAATGCCACAAAAGGAGGGGTTTTCTGATGATGCCACTACTGAGATGACTGTCGCGATAGTTACAGCGGCGGCAGCCGCTGCGGGCTCTGCACGTCGTTGGTTCCGATCGTCCGCTATGCAAGATGGACGAGGGGAGGGCCTAAGAAGGTGTAACAGCGAGGTTTGTAGTGGTGCTGTTGAATGCCGCGGTATGAATTCCAGGGGTCCTGAAGCTCTTTCTTTTCAAACAGAGGACCTTCTAAGCGGGGCAGCCGCACTCCATGCGGCGTATTTGCAGCTCCTGATTGAAGTGTACATACGGCTGGCGACGTCGGCAAAGAAACTTCTTACGCGGTGTTTACCGGCAGAGAAGTGTTCACAACTCCTGCCGCTCCAGCGCATCGATGACCTTGTCGTACCGGGGGGAGGGGTTCTCCAGGCGATGGGCTTTTATTTCAGATCTCCTAGAAGCCTTCCTGACGGGAATTCAGTCAAAACCCTTACCGAGCCTAAGCCGGCAGCTGTGGGTATGACGGGGTCGGAAGAAAACCTCACTATGCGACTGCGTGTCCGTCGGAGGAGTGCATCCGAAGGGATAGGTCAAGGACAGCAGGTTCGGACTAGCACCGTGTACTCTGTCAGCGCCAATAGCAGCATAACACAGGGAGAGGAGGACTCGGCAGAAGCGTGGGACTGTGGTGGCCCTTCTGGCTCTAGTAAGGAAGGACATAGCTTCGAAGAGGGGAAGAGGACTGCTGCCTCCCTCAGTGGGAGAAATTTAAAGGTTCCACAGCCGCGTCTGAAGACACCAAGCGGAGATGTTTGTAGTGACGGCGAGGTCGACGGCGGAGAAAAGGCTGAAGAGCAGGAGTCATCTGTTGAGGTGAAGATCATGCGACTTGAACCGAGGGCGGCGGACTTGACTGCGAAAGAACTCGCAAACATCATCACATCAGTATGTCTCTTCAATGTCGTCCTTTTGCCGAGCTGCCATCTCAGTACGACTTGCTATCACTTATCGGCTCGGTGTAGAGGCACTAATGTGTGCGTCTACGGATATCCGTCATTCCTTTTAAGGCTAGTAGAGTGCAAACGAACCTGATTCGCCTCAAGTCATGTAGTTTCGCCTCACTGCGGGTGTTCGTGTGGCGTCGCTGTGGTGCGGACTAAACATCTTCAAGCCTGTTCCGGAGAATAGCCAAACCAATACAAAGTCTTGTGACACTAGGTGGCCCACCAGACAATTCCTCTCAAGTTCGCAGTTAAACTGAAGGGACGAGAGGAGGAGGGTTTCAATTGTGAGACACTTGACGCCAGCTTTCTCTTAGCTCCTGTGTATGGCGTGGCGATGGCCTGACAGCTTTTTTGCTACATTCTTTCCCCTGTTGGTGAGGTGCGCGACGGTGTCAGGCTTGAAAAGCAGCAGTTTTGTTATACTTTCGGATTCTTTGATAACTTCACTGCAAAAATGGGTCACTGGGTGGTCCGATAAAGACTTCCTGTTGTGCTGCACGATGCCAGCTCTCTTGTGTGTTTCTGTGCGTAGGACATTCACGTTGTTTCTCGACAGCTCTTAACTCTATGGAGCCGCCTCACTGCGTGCGTTCCAGTCATCGGACGAGGTAAGAGCGCTTCAGTCTGCAACAGTTAAGCCACGCTCGCATGAAGAGATTCATGGACCGTCATACTAGAAGTGTTGTCAGTGACTGAGAGGCAATTCTTGCTTATTCGGAGATAGCCAAATCACTACTTTTTTGTAGGCACCTTTGTTTCATTCTCCTTGCTCTTTCGCTGTGTGGCCTTCAGAAGTGGAAACTCTTCTACGCGTGAACTGGGAGCAGCAGTACACCGCCCGACTCTCGCCGTTTATACTGACGCAGACGGTTGCCTTGAGACCCTCTGATCCTCTGTACTTCCCTCCCCCTGCTGCAATCCCCGAACAATCTCTCACAGCAGCTGCAACTGCAGCGTCTTCTGTGCTGTCGCCGCGTGCTGCTCGCGCAGCTGCTACAGCTCTTGCTGCAGCGGCGTTAGCCCGAAGGGATCACGTCTACTCCCAGAAGTGTCTTGACACAGCCCAAGCTCTTCAAGATACTGCCCTCGTTGCCACTGGGCATGTCAACGACGAGTTTATACTCGATTCAGCTGTGAGTGATGAACGGGAAATTGACAGTGTCTTTTGACGGTGTTACTAATGTGACGCTCCGCCGCTATCGGGGTACGCGAGGCGTTCCTGCACCTGTCAGCGGGAAGAGCGGCGCTGCGCTACCTTCTCACGCAGTCGTGGTTTTCACGCTCATAGAGCAGAATCTGGACGGGTCTTGACTTAGGAAGACTCGAAAGAAACTCTGTCCTCATAGGGTCAAACGCGGCTTCCTACGCCGTCAAGAGAGTGTGGCTACTGCCCCTCTGTATGGTCTCTTTCAGGACGACTGGCGCGTAATTGTTGGCGAGGCCGATCAGAGGCCGATGGACGTGCATGATTGTCGTCTGTAAGTCTGGATTCCTCTGTTTTTCTTTCCCCCCGGTGCCGTAGTGATCTTCTCGTGCCCCTTGGAGCGCCGGTCTATGCGCAGGACGTGGATAGTCTACGCGCTTGCTCCCCGTGTTCTCAGTTTCCGTACAACCACTATCGTGTATGCGCAGTACACGGGCCAAGCTGAAGGCTGCTTCCTGTGAGTCTCTTCCCCTTACGGAGTTCATTCGTGCGACAAGTCAGTCTTGCTGGCATTGTCTTGTACCTCCGCCGGACTCGGCTGTACAGAACTACCGACCTTGTCCACACTGTACGATGGAAATAACTTAACGTGTATGTGTGTGTGACATTCTGTCTCTGGTTTCAGCCTGGCTTTCAGCCTGAGGAGGAACTGTCAATCTCAACTCGGTTCTATTTGTACTTCGGTGCCATCTCAGTGTGGAGCGTTTCCTCCCCCTTCGTGGTGTACGTAGTGGTCCACCACCCCCGAGAGACTGTAGCAGTCTCTGTGGAGAGGGTGCATCGGTAGATGGAAACAAATGTATCTGCTGTCTGTCGCGATGTGTCACTCTATGCTAGGCTGGTGGCATGCGCGAGCCACCCTGTTGTATTCGAACAGAGGTATCGCGTTTGCCCACCTTCTCCTCATCCTCCTTCCGTTCCTCCGTACCTGCCACTGCCCCCGCCCTCGTCCTCTCTCGGTCTGGCCTGTGCTCCACGCAGCACGAAAGGCGTGCATCTCTTTGTCTTGGTTCACGGCTTCCAAGGTAACCATCTCCTGTTTGTCTCTTGCATTCTGTTGAAGATCGGAGGGGTGACATTTTTGAGTATTTGCTCGCAGTGAGATGCACGGTAGTATATGAAGTCATACGGTATAACAAAATCGTGGACACAGTCTATTCTTCGCATTTCTTGCTACAACACAAATGACATGGATGGAGAAAGCTGGGACCTAGTATAGTGGGATCAAGAAGAACATGGCATAGCTGCACACTGCAGATGACAGGCCTGGTACTTTTGGGAGACTTTTTTTCGCCGTTCTTTTTGAGCTGTTGTCCTCACTCGTGGACGGGTGTTCAGGGCTTCAGACCCAATGAGGACAAGAGGGAGACAGTTCCCAGTACGAAAAGACAAATTCAGGCGTACATAATCTCTCACAACGCCGAAATGATGCGGTGCCCCATAGGGGGCTTAGCCTAGAGAGCTTATATCCGATATGTCTCAGTTTTTTCGTTCCTGCCTGAGGCTCTCCAGCAGCACCTGCAACCTCTCGTAAGATCAAGTGTCGGGCATAAAGTTGTCCCTCTATGACTCCCTGTTCTTTGGACTTAGACTGCCTGTTCTCTTTAGCCAGCGTGCAAGTGTCTCCCCTCTTTGGTCATTCCGGAGAACTCTCGTTGTGTGAGCGGACTTCAGTCGACGAGGGAAGGAAAGGTGAAAGAGGGCGGTATATCATCGACAAGATTGCTTGTGATCAAAGCTATGCACATTCTACTGACGACGTGAAGCAACTAGGACTGTCAGTCATCTCGTAGCATACGACCCCAGTCAAGAAGGTTTTATATGTGTTCAAGAGTACAGGCAGGCACTGCCGTTTCTAGCTGGTACAGTTCACCGTACTGTCGACTTTTTTATCCGCAGGCTGCAGTCATGATATGCGTTTGTTACGGAATAATATTTCCGTTTTCTTTCCTGCTGCTACTTTTCTTTGTTCGTCGGCTAATCAGGACCACACTGAGGGTAAGCGAACAGAAAGCTGTAGTAGCAGTTCTTCACACAATCTGATGGCAGACATTCTCTTCTGCGTGTGCACCGAGACAGCATTTGAGTGGGAGACCGTCCTAGTCTCTCTCTGATGCTGATAAAGACCTGGGTGATACTCTCTCTTTGCGCACAAGTTGTGCAACTGTCCGGCTCGCTGTCTTCACGTATAACAACTTTCTAGTGCTAAGCTGATTGCTCGTCATTCATTCCCGTTCTTCGAAAACTCAGTTCAGGCAGCATTCTGTCCCTTAGGTGGGAGTTTTGTTTTCTTGTGGTTCTGAATCCGCTTTCTCTATCGTTCTGCCGGTGCCGGTGGCGATCAATTAGAACAAGAGAGAGCTGCAACTGTGTATCTGACTGATATCTGACATACACAGACAACCTGGCGGTAACTTCGTGGGGTACGCGGTAGCTTGCTGGCTGCGGGGAAGGTACCTACAGAGCAGTGAGCAGCTTTTTATGTATTGATTCCGTAGTGAAGAAGGCACGCTTTTTTTTTGGTCTTGTGAGAGAACTGCCTAAGGATGTCTCCGATATGTGCGTTAGGTGATATTGAGATGATGGGCAAGCGTCTCGCGGACGAGGTTCATTCCCACATTCAAGATTCATTTCCTTTAGAAAGCCTCGCCCGCCTTTCTTTTATCGGCCACTCACTCGGAGGTGTTATCAGTAAGTCTATTGGAGTTTGAAGCTGTCAATTTCTCTCTCCTCTACCTGTCTTGTACGGGGTGCGCTTCATGTGGTCTCTATCTTCAAATGGACTACAATCACACTTTCCCTTTCTCAGGCAGTCTCACTCACTCTCATAAAGAGGTGACTTACACTTAGTTTGCTAGCACTGTGAAGCGTATGGGGATGTTCTGGTTCATGCATTGGGAGTTAGGATGAGTGTCTACGTGGCTCGCTGATGGTGGCCGTTCGCGATTCTGAGACGGATAGTTTGAGATATTGTAGGTCGTATCTGCATACCAACTTCGACGCTAGCCAGAAAGCATATACTCAGACTGTATCCTAAGGAGGTCTTCACAGCAAGTTTTTCTGAAGGTTCTCGGTCGCGGAAGATAAGCAGAGGCCATCCAGATCTCCCACATCATCCTGTGCGGCTAGGGAAAGAGAGTGTAGGTGACGCGAAATTAACTATTAGTGGCTCGTGCATGAAAGGCCCGATTATGACTTGGAAGTGAATCTTCTTTCTGTGAATGTTATTACCAAACAGGAGTAAGAGGATGCATTAACTAGATGGGATGCAGTTGGTGAAATGGGGAGAAGAAGAAGTTTTGTGGTTCAGGTTCTTAGCGTGTGACGTCATACATGGGGGGGGGTCTTTAGAGCGCCACGAGACCAGCAACCCGAGAATCGTGCGGAGTGTTGAGCAATACTACCATAGTGTCGTCTTCTCTTACGTATTAAGTGGGACCTCCAGGCTCTTAAGTATACAGCCAACCTTCTTCCCTGTTACTGAGAAAAGCGGCTTATTGCCTGTGATGCACTGATTTTGCGTGTGCCACGTTTGAGGGTGGCGCGCTCTTTACTGTCGCAGTCAAGGAGCTTTGTAAGATGCTCTTTCCGATGCTGCTACGTTGAATTTGAGAACTCTTCCTGTTGTGGTGGTCTCTCCGTCTACTTCCAGTCCGGGCAGCACTTCCGCATTTGCTTTCAACATACGGGAGTCGCTTTTTCTTATACCTTTCTTTGTCGTCCCCCCACTTTGGTTTTGTCAAGAGCAAGAGCCGTCTCGTCAGCTTCGGTGTCTGGCTATTGAAGAAGTGGCGAAAGAGCGTTTGCCTACAGCAACTTACTCTCAGGTAAGAAGGGATCTGCTGCCAGCTAGAGCTGATAGCTTTGATACCCGTAGATCGCACGCTGGTAAGCCAGAGAGGGGGAGTGTCTGAGATTATATCCTGGGTGTCTCTATATTCTCATCCAGATAAAAAACGAAGGGTGCTCATTCGGACTTTCCCTTTCCTCCGTGGGGTTGTCTGCGTTCGATAGGGCGTGTGGCGTGGTTTTTGTCGTTGCGATTTGCCTTCAGTGATGCTAAGAACTATTCCTCGGCATTTCTGTATCGCCTCAGCCAGTGGCCGGGTCTAAGCGAGTTTCAGCACATATGCTTAGTCGCCTCGTCGCAAGATACCTACGCCCCTCTGCAGTCCGCAGCCATTCTTTTGCATCGCCCCACTCCCACTTCGGGGGGAAATGCGCCACTCGTCAGCGACTCACCTGCGGCCAGGTCAGGATCTGCGGCCGGGAGCTCAGCTGTTAGCGGGGCTCCACAAGCTTCCCCCCGTACAGGCCCACGGGATGTAACTCAAGTCTCAAGTGTGTATCCGAATAACACAACGCGCACGCAGGACTCAGGAAGGCTAGGAGGTTACAGCACTAGCATGGACGGGTCATCAGCCCAGGTTTACGGCGTGACGGGAAGCGAGGAAGGCTCCGTCCAGTGGAAGTTGTCAGCGGGTCGTTCTGAGGGGTCTCCAGGCACTGGAGCTTCTCTGTACCCACAGGAGAATGAGGAGGGGGGACCGGCAAACAGTTCTACTGGATCAGGCGCTAAGACTGTTGGCCAAGTGGCTACCGGAGATGATGACCTGCAGCCAATGAGGTCAGTGTGGGCAGGCAACTAAAACCTGAAACCTTTATTATTATGTCTCATCTATTTCCTTCTTTTTCACTAAAACTTTCTCCGGAACCACTGGAGCTCGGGCAAGCACAATACAGTGGTTAGGGTAATAGTTCGTGGAAGTCAAACCGAGAGAATGTGTCAGTACACAGCGGAGGAGAACCCGGTGCCCCTTGTGTAGAGTACGGAGAAGCTTGGGTGTAAGGGAGCGTGGGATACGCTATGAGCCTTGATTGGTATCGGGATGCGTCGTGACTCATTCAATGCTTTTTCTCAGTGTAATCATGATTTTTTTCTAGCGTCCCGCCGCGTGAAGTTAAAATGCCCACTGCCCTTGTTCTGTCGTGACTGGTTGCATGCGCCCTATATTGCTGGCTGTCCCGAATGGTGGAAGGCCGCAGACGTTTCCGGACTTCGTAGGGAGATTGCGGCACAACGTTGACTATCCGTCGAGCACCGTCGGAACGAGAAAGGTGTATTGCTTACAGTTACTCACGAGACAAAAAGACAAAGATCACGGAAGAGAGAGAAGAAGAGGCTGACTGGGCAACACGGCATATCTAGATGTGGTCGTGTACGCGCCTTTGATTTTTTTCAGACAAAGTCGCGTTGTGGAGCTCATGGGTCGCAATCTGCTTAGCAAAGTAAATCCGGAGAAAGTCATCCGTCTGAACGTCAACTTCAAGATTTCAGAGAAGTAAGCAGATAAAGACTGCAGAAGCAATTTGCACTTCTTCTTCGCGCTCGTGATCTCACATGCCATTTTTTTCTCACCAGAGCTCTTCAGTGTGTGGTGGGAACAACGAAGTCTGGGGAGACAGCAATGACCGGGTCGCCCACGTAACGCGGGTATGAAACCTCGTTCGTATGCTAGTTCGGTGTGGTGAGATAGCTAAACCATAGTTTTCTTCTTGAAGTCATGCTGACACTCGTTTGCGCGAGAGTGCGGCTAATCACTGCGTGTAGCTGGGGTCATGGCTCAGACTTACAGAGGCAAGCGGGACCGAGGATGTATGTGTGATGGGCCGTGGTGTGTTGAAGCGTCAATTCTAGAACTTGAAGGCCCCCGTGGTTTACCTTTCCCGCCTACACCGGATCCAACGCACTGATGTGCGCTCCAACGCATCTGCTGAAGATTCCTACAGGCTTCGACTCCTTGGTAGTCATCTGCATCTATGTGTGCTTGAAGCATAGCCTTGACCTGGCAGGTCCACTCTGAATAATTTGGTCGAGCTCCGGAATGTGGTGCTGTCACCAAATTCAGGAACTTCGACAGCTTCATCGGAAGGGCGGCACACATTTTGTTCCTGGAGAACCAAATTTTCCTGCGGATGCTGCTAACGAGTCATCCCTACTTGTTTCAGTGAGTCCGCTTTGTCGATGGCATTAGGAGGCGTGACTGTTCATGTTCCGGAGAGTTCCCGCGGGCTAGGGGGTTCTCATGTATTTTCGTGAATGGGTTTGGTAACACGGAGGGGTAAAGAGTTCGAGGATGCTCACTTTTTGCCGCCGCGGGTATCCGCGTCGACGCACCTCTTGTCGATCAAGACTTCCAGCCTCGGGGCCGACTGAGGGAGCTGCCGTGGCTCCTCCCGGGTTCTGGGAGCCTCTTGGAAAATCACTCGGTCACTTATTTGTTGTTTGCTACTAATCTTTTCAAACTGAAAGCTTAGCACGGGTACTGAGCGCAGCTTGGGATGGAACATCTTTCTGCAAGGGTCTGGTGCCGACTCCTCAGTAACTCGCGGTGCTGTGAGGCCCCGTAGCGACGGCCAACACGTCAATCAGTTTCGCCGGGCGGCAAACCAGGCGTGCCAACCGCACATGCCCGTCTGACACCGAGCTCTTTTTTCTCGGCTCATAAAAAAGGCCGAGGTTCAGTAGTTTATCAATACTCGCACTGCTCTGTTCGTCACTGCCATGTCGCTGGACGGGAGGCTGCGGTACAGTCAGTTCCTATAACCCGCACGCAAGTCTTGATGGAATGTGTTCCCCCGTTGCATCAACAGGAATTTGTCAGTCCTTACACTAGGCGCCTTTGAATGGACTTCTCTTTCTTGTCACACACTATGTATATAGAAACACCAAGCCGCTCTCCAGTTTCTGTCAACATCTAGGAACAACTGCGTCCGTTTCTCCGGACTGGCTGCTCTGGGAAGTGCCAGACGGCAGTCCCCGAATGGTATTTCATAGCCTACTAAACGCAGGAGGTTGCCGTTGTCGGTCGGGAACGCACCACCGCAGGAATGTGTTATTACAAGTGTTACGTGTCGGAGACATTTATTCACGAGCGCTGCACCACTAGCACATCAAGGCAACCCCCGGGGTAGCGCAGTCCGCGGGTGACAGACAGTCCGGCGTAGTTCCGACCTCCGCTATACCGATCGCTGTTGGATATGAGGTCGTAATCCGAGTGCTTGGAGTCATGCCAGCGAATCCGATGTAGTGTCCTCCACGCAACCCGTGCAAGCACCCCAGGCTCAACAGGAGACGTCGCGCAGCCAGCCGCGCCTGCCGGTGACGAATGGGGGGGTGGCGCCGAAAAAGAAGCAGTCTCTCTGGTCCGATCGGCCACGGAATTGCTGATTGGGCAGGAGCTGCTCGGTCCTCAAAGAAGACCGGAGCGTATAAACACGCGATGACGCCTCTTTCTTGGCGCCCCGGAGTGGCCCACGGTGGAACCGACAGGCCTGCCTGTGTACACCATCCGGGTCCGAACGGGCGCTTCGGGCCACATACAATACACTGGTTACAAGGGCTGGGCAGTTACCTGCTCTATGGCTTCTGCCTAGCCGGTAGGGCGGTCTCCCGACAGCTTGTGGCTCTTCTTGATGGAGTTGCTTCTAGCCTGGCAGAGAGTAGAGATCGACAGCGATTCACCTAAATCGTGAGAGACAGCTGCTTCGTTTTTAGAACTTGAGTAGCCTCCCTGTAGACAACTTTGTTCCTCCTTGCTTATTTGGTGTAGCCCCGTTTTCGGTTTGACCCTATTCGCCTCTAAGTGTTCCCAAGTAGACTGTGAATGAGATTTGAGGGGGTCCTACGAGCGTTTCGGTCACCAACGGGACACTGGTATGAAGCCATATTGCTATCAACATTTCCGAACCGAGAGACTGACCGACCCACTTGGTCCTGACATGGCCGAGTGCTCAGCCGAGGTGCGGCGACACGCCGCAGTCCATAGCGGTGAAAAACAGCCACGCTTTGAGAGCTGCACGCGAACCCGTGACAAGGAACCCAAAAGTATCTCCAGGTCCTTACCGGCGCTCGTGTGCCCTGGTTCCCGGCCTTTGCTGTGGTCTTACTCCCAGTTTCCATCCTGCAACTGACTGCTGTCCAAAAGAAGGAAGCGAGTGGACTCCACACCCTGTTTGGTTGGCTGGATGGCATGCACGCTGTAAAAGTTGTCCTCATTCCCGCCATTTAGCGGTTGCCTGCTTCTCCAGGTTGGGCGCCGGCGGTCCCGTGATACAAGTGGCTACTCTCCTGCCCAAGTTTCCCAGTGGGCGAAAAGCATCTCACACCAGGAGTATGAGCGCATTAGCTCAGCGTCGATCTGAAATCTGATCCTTTTCCGTGAGATACCACTCTGGCCCCATCCCTTGGCTTGTGTCTATTTAATGCATCTACTACCCCCCAACGCCGACTGTGTGTAGTGACGATTTGCTTTGCACCAGGTTTGACTGTTGCGACTGCGTCGCCCCGTGGCTTTCGTCCCCTTGGCTACTGGGCGATCAGGCTGACAGCCACAAGCAATGTACCGTCAGAGCTGCTCTTTCAATTCAAACGTGCTGCCCGGCAGCTCCTGACACCCTTAAAGAGTACTGTTCTGCCCGAGGATATGGCGCGCTTCCCAATGAAATCGTCCTGCCATGTATTCATACTGTTGTCAGTCGCTTTGGCCGTTCATCTGATTGTAGTCCAAGTGTCTGCCACGGTGATCCCTCTAAAAAATTCGAAAGTTTCTATGGCGCAGGCTGTCAAGGGCAGCGTTGAGCTAGAGCGGTCGGACAGCCGCTCCAATACACCTTGGTCGACAGCGGACCCGCCAAGAAAACTTCCTTGTAATGACACCGATGACAGGCAATGCCATGGAGCCTCGAACATTCATTGTCTAGATGAAGGGGAAACGCCGTTGAGAAAGAGTTATGAGCATCAGCGCGCTCTTCGTAGGCTTTCAGCAGTCGACAACAAATACTCCAGAGAGGAACGAGAGAGAGCTGCCGGTCGCCAGACAGCAGAGAATTACGCTGGCCGAAGGGACGACATTTCCGTGGAGAGTTTTGCCCCCTACGGTCCCGTGATATTCTTTCAAACGTTTGCGCAGCGCTGGGCTGCTCCGCGTTTCGCGGCTTTCTTAGCCAACGGGAACGCAGCGTTCGAGCTCGACGGGTTCGAATTTGGGTATTGAACGTGCAGTTGGGGCGTGGGTAACGGCTGGAAGGCACCGGATTCTACAACTCCATTGCTGTCCAGAGTGTTTTATACACTGCGTCTGATTAGTTCCGTCATGGAACAGGAGGCACCGGCTGCCACACACCTCTGTCGACGTACGACTTCTGGTGCACGCTTTCAGTTTGTTCCGCGCCCATCAAGCTGTTGCAGTCGGGTGGTGTGTGAGAGAAAAGGAAGGGAGAAATGTGGAGAGACCATGTGCTTTGTCACTAAATAATCGTGTCCTTTCTAAGCATACTTTGTCTGCGGTCTGTCAAGCGGGCATGACTGCCTGCCTCGTGCCAGAAACGCTCGAGGTGCTGGGGCAGCGTCCGCATAATCTTTTCGGCAGAGGTCATTGAGCTTGCATTGCTGTGCCAGCAACCGAGTAACTTACTTCACCTGTGTCCCTACTAGCGCGGAGCCTGCTGATGAAGCAGCGCCACAGCTCCCTGCAGCTGGACGTCCAGTACCTCATATGGCTGTTTCCCAGCGGCCACAGGGTGCAGGATGAAACACAGTCCCAAAGAAAACCTGTGATCCGGTGAGTGTGTCGGACGAAATTTTCCGATGAAGGCGGGCACGGCATAGGCTGATGACAGGGGCGCAGTCCCGAGACAAGCCCTTCGGCACTTGTGCCTCGACTCGGACACATCACATGGCTTTGTTTGTTATACAGTTTGTAGTCCCGTAAGCGCTGACTCCGAAAATCAAGACGAGACGTATGTCAGTGAACAAAAATTGCTTGGGCCCTGCCATTTTGGCTTGTCCTACCAGTCGAACCACTTTGGTTGTGGTGCCGTAACATCCACGCGATCCCTACAGCGAGGACACAGGGAAGTCTCGGCGGAATCTCACGGCTAGATAGCTTTGCCTTCTTCACCGCGGATTCTCCACCTTGCCGCTATCTGAGTCTGCGACTCCGCACTGCGGATTCCGCAACTGCGACGTCCTGGATGCACCCGCGGTCTTTCAGGGCCCGGTCCCCACTCTCAGGCGGTGTATACTATTGATCCTCATCCACCTCTGCGTTCTCCCGTGCTGAAACCGCATAATTCCACAAACCAGGTTTTACCCAGAGTCCCCCTGGGAGGGAGAGGGCCGTTCCCTGGGGACCTTCGGGTTGAATCGCATGCAACTCTGATACCTTAAGGCCGGCATTGCATGCAAATCCACTGCGTGACACGTCGACAAGGTACTAAGCGGATCGACGTTTTATTCTAGTGGCGTCAATTGCTGCAAATGTAACCGCTTCAGCGTCTCGTAGTACCCTAGCGCCTTCCTCGCTCTGCTGCGGGTGGGAGATTCAAGCGCTCCAGTTGAGGTTGATGGAAATCATGGTCAGTACTGGGGCCGGCACCGCCTATACTGTATTCGGGACTGTATCGGCACACCCGAGAGCTGCTCTCGTTTGTCAGAAAAGGTGACAGCAAGCTAAAGAGCCTCCGTCTTCGGTAACCCGGGAAAGTCCTTGCACATACAGCTACTCGACTCAGGCCTCGGAAACATAAGCAACAGCGCGTCCCTCCCGGGCCCGCCCAGCCCTGGCTGTTCTTCGCTTCCGTCCTCGGAGCTCACGCCATCTAGCACGGGTTTTCGTGGGGCGACAGGTGTAGGCGTCTCGAGAGGGTAGAGGGACTGTCCTCCAGTGTACAGCGGCGAGCAAAGGGAGTGAATGGCTGAGTCCGGTCTGGAAATCCTTGAACGACACACATCCGGAGTATTTCCTTTGTTGCTGTGCTGCCCCGATGAAGGTATCCCGTGGCAGAGGGAGAGGAGGCACTCCGAAAGGTAAGGAACGCGGGGTAGTGAGCAGAGCGGGGAAAAAATCTTGGGACTTAACGCCCACAAGCGGGCAATTAAAACGCCAAGGAAGAAGTTGGCCGCGTGCCCTCAAGAGAGACGCTTCTAGAAACAAAGGCAAGCAATGTCCTCAGGTCCAAAGAGGGGAGAAGAACAGGCATAGTGGGGGGCAGACAGCGTTGTCGCAGAGCGGCGAGAGTGGCTGCCGCAGGCGTCATCAGCAGTGGAAGAAAGATGGCGGGGATGCGAAGGGGAGCCGTCCCCCGGTTGTAATTCCGAGTGTGTGTACAGTTGGGGAGGGAGAGACGAAAGTGGCGCCTAGAGAGCGTTACGAGAAAGGGAGCATTTTGGCTCTTCTCCGGGGGGGAGTCGAGGGCGGAAGCGAAAGACCGTCAAAAGAAAAGCTGGAAACGGAAGAGAAGGGAACCGAGACTGAAGAAGCTTCTGGGGTAGCAAGTTCAGAGAAGAGGAAACGGGGAATCCCGAGTGAGAGAGGCGGTGCGCTCATAAGCACACCAGAAGGAAGTGACAGCAAGAGAGCACGCGGACGAAACGGCGTGACGACCGCGAAAGGCCGAAGTGGGGTCGCTCCAGGTGTACGTACAGCATCCAGTCTGCCAACTGAAGGCACGGACGAAAGGCTGATGCACATACAAGCTCTCTTCTCCTCAACAGCGCAGGTTCCTCCACCGGGACCCGTCAAAAGTTTGCATTTAAGAGAAGACAGTCAGGGAAGGGATTTGTCCGATGTTTCTACAGACGAGGATGACGACTCTACCTCCGCTTTGCGTACGGCAGGGGAAAGCCACCAGGCCTACAAAGCACTCAGCTTGAACAGCGAAAAAGCTCGTAAGACCTACCGCCCGGTAGTCTCACTGACGGTTAGCTGGTCGGGGGGACGTCGTGAACACCTGAGCCACAAAGGATTTCTCAACTTCCACCCTGGTAGTAGCTCGAGTGTGTTGTTTTGGTCTATAGAGAGAACCTCCTAGTGGGCTGCACATGTATATCTATCTGTCTAGAACACAGCTAGACTGAACGAAGGTACCCGTCCTACACGCCTGTACACCTTCTAACAAACAGATGCAAGCGGATATGTGTTCTCGCACACACGGTCTCTTAGAGCTCCTGCCTGGTTTTTTTCCGAGCGCCGGCGGCAGCAGCCACGACCAAGAAGAGGTGTTCGCTAAGCATGAAGGAAAACGGGATACGAGTGCGCAGCTCAGCTTGTTTTGTCGCAAGTGATTCTCTGGTCCAGGCACTACTGTGCTAGCTTGCCCCACTGCTTCTCGTTACCTTGTGAGAGTACTGAGTCACACGCAGTTCAAACCACCCCACAGCCTTTCAATCCAGTCGGATTTCTCTTCGAGTTGTTTTCCGAGACACCGTGGATCTGCGGCTAGAGACCTTTTGTTTTCTTGCACGCCTTTCCGTTTTCGGTAGCAGTTTCTCTGCAGAAAGATGCCGAGTGAACTAATGACATTCAGCTTGACGAACTGTTCTTTTTCGCTTGTTGATGTACGGACAGACGACCGATTGTGGCTGGGAATCCAAAGAGCTCGTACGGCTGCTGAGGCTGCCCGGCGTCGCGAGGAGGGGGCTGTCAGCAAGCAGACTCAGAAGCAAGCTGTGGGTTCCCCGTCAAAAAAAGAAGCACGAAGAACGTTTAGTGCAGCAGAGCGTGTGAACCCGACAGATCTGAAAGATCGAGCAGAGAATACCGACAAATTCACTTGTCAGCCAAATTCGAAAAGGTCTGCTACAGAGAAGACACAGAGAAGGGAGAGTGTTGCAGACACAAGATCGGAGTTAAAGAAGGTGGCAGGGACTGGCGGCGCCAACGAAGAAGCCAGCGGCTCATCTGACGAAGAAGATGAAGGAAGTGTCTCGGGCGAAGTAGAACAAGAGGAAGACCCACAAGAAGCGGCAGAAGAAAGGAATAGTCGGACAGTATTCGTGGGGAATCTACCTCTCACCGCATGGAAGCCTGCTGAGCTGTACAGCCATCTGGGTCTAACTAAGAAAGACGTCGAGTCCGTAAGATGAAGCTGCTGGGGCTCGATCCTTTTTGTATATTGCTTTTATGCATCGCGACAGGAGGCGCCTCCAAATAAAGCCCTCTATAGGTTTTGTCTTGTTAATCCTCGATGTGAGGGCCTTTTGCTGAGCATATGCACTTGCGACGAAAGGCGCTATATGTACACGACAAGCAGTGGGTGGTGGTGAATTTTGCTTAACGGAGCAACCGCCTCGATCTGGCACACAGGTTGATGAAGTGATGTTGACTAGATAACAGCCAAGGCCACTCTTCTCATGTGTTTAATGAGAACACACTCGTGCGGGTCTTACAGTGAGGACTCGTGCACAGTGTTGTAAGTGAGAATGAAGTCCTGTCTGTTAGCAACAGCGAGCGGATGTTTCTTTCCAGTTCGCCCTTCTCCTTCTTCTGCCGCGCCTTATCTTTCACAACCTCCGCTTCATTGATGGAGCTGTTCACTAAGGGTTGTGCTGCACACCTCAAACAGTTTGAGGTAGAGGCTATGACGCTTGAGCAACCCAGCATCGAGGAGGCGGGTTGTGGAATAACTACTGACATCCTTGTACACCATCAATACTGCTGTGGCCGGGGTTGCTTAGCTCGCTTAGTGAACCTCATCCATCGAGTTCGTTCTTGTGCGAGATAGAGCACTGAAGACTGAAGTAGGTACTGCAGAATTCTCTGTAGCATACAAATGGACGGAATACTTGGATGAACTTCTGTCTAGTCTTGTTGGCATTCCTTTCTTTTCTTGCTGTTCGACAGATTCGTCGGCGCTCTGTCCCGGTGCTTCCCAAGTTTCACAACTGCCGTCTCGGAGGAATCGTACAGCAGCAATTCACGGTAATGCTCTGGGATCCTAGGTCGTTCATCTTGTTGGACTCATTATAGTTTTCGTACTTTGAGGAAGAGTTCACAAGCGATATGCGTGCAGCCTCGCGCAAACTCCCGCGTTCCACGCAGGAGTGGAACCTCATACTAATAACACTGTGCTTTTAGACATACAGAGCTAGTATGAATGTACGTATACATAGATATAGGTAGAGAATGTCTGCTTACTCGTACGTTTGTCTCGTTGGCTGTCCTCTGTCTTTACTGGTTCCCGGTGTAGCCGTTCTTCTTCGAGACGTTGTGATCGCAGAGTCAAGAGTTCCTTGTCTCATCCCGCTTCCGTGTTGACTGAGCATTTCATTCCTAGAAGAAAGAGAATGCGGAAGTGGCAGCTCGGATTACTGTTGACTAGGACCTTCTATGGACTGACGACTTCAAGGAAGAGTCGTGTTCCAGGCATTCTGAGGAATCTCGACTTTAGGCTGGATGAGCTTGGCTGTTTTTCACAATCGGAGTTCACACAGAAATGTACGTGCGTACTCATATATGTCTATGCGGTATAGTCTTATTCAAGTCGTAGTGAGTGGCTACCATGCGGATTCCCACCCGCTGCTGATAGAGGCGAACTTAGTCCCGGACAGCAGTCCTATTGGAGTATGCACCGTCTCGTTTCGTTTGCTTGGTGTGATGCGCAGGCGGCGAAAGATTTTCAGAACGCTTACCTTGTGCTGAGAGACAAAAGTCGAATCAAGAGTTTACTTCGGAAAGATGTAAGCTTCCTGCTCTCTTGTTGACCCGGCCGGGACCAGACAGAAATTACTATTTTAGGGTGTCGCCATCGGGTCCTGTTACCTTTTACTGTCGTATCCTTCAGTCGCACATTCGGACGTCAGTTCTCCCCGATGTCTCGTCTTTTGATCATGACAACACACACAGGCTTCTGAGCTTAGTTCTGGTTACACTGTACACACTGCTAGCCTATATATATACATACAGCTGGATTCATTTATGTGTGTGTGTAGACGGATTCGTGCCCGTCAAAACAGATACCTTGTTTCTGGTTCGAAACAGAATCCTCGCGCGTACTCTGGAGTTTTAGGTTTACCTCCGACTGCGTGGGTCAGCATCTGAGTTCTGTCTGTACTGTCGCTCTCATCGCAGGGCGAAAGTTTCCAAGGGCACTCTCTGCGCGTCGATGTCGTGGGAGTAGACGGCAATGGAGGCTTCAGTAAATTCGATAGACGGCGTACTGTCTTCGTGGGGAATCTCCCTCCACGCTGTTCAGAGACGGATCTTCGAGAAGCGTTAAAAGCTAACGGACCTGTGAGAGGTACTGAGTCAACACGGATAAGCCATCGTGCTGCCAGTATGAAACTGACGAATGTTCTCTAATCCGGGCGTCGGTGTGCGCAAGTGCCTTCTCTCTTCTTACCAAGCTTTAGGCTATTGTGGCGTCAAAGGGATGCTTCCGTGAAGTTTCCTCGCGTGTCTTCGCCTGCACCACTGAACTCGCGGGCTGCGTATAATCGACTTAGCTAGGCAAGAGGAACATTGCCGCCGTGTGAAACATCTTCTCCCCTTGTTTTACGGGTCATGAGATTGTTTGGTCACAAGCCGGAGGGAAGCTTATACCGGAAAACGCGGAGGGAATGTGGGCGTTTCTTTAGTCTCTCTCACATCCTCACAAAGGCGCACCAAGAGACCGAAAACTGGACACAACAGGAATGCGCCATAGATGTGAGGAGGGACGTCAGATTCAAAGCTGCTGTACAGCAGCTTCAAATGTCAAGTCCGGAAATATAAACGTATACATATATATATATATATGCGAGATCTGAATCTGCTTCGACGCCTTCTTACGTTTCTTCTCGTTGTAGACGGCCACCCCATCAGGCACTCTCCCTGCTCCTCCTGGGGTACTGAAGCCAACAAAAGCATAGAGCGGACCGCCGCGTAGAACATTCAAACTCTTCTTTGCATCAATCAGTCTCTTTCTCATCGTATAAATAGGCGGCGTTGCTTCCTTCATTACATGCTACCAGGTTATGTTCCGGCGCTACTGATTTCATCCTAAGCTTCCAGTGCGGAAATGAAGTAGGTTCTTGTAATGTTGTCTCTGCTTCGAAGTCCTAAGTGG
>NW_027153869.1:51454-90334 GCF_002600585.1 Cystoisospora suis
GGGGGGGGAGGGGTGGGGAGCCATAGTACAAGGACGCAAGTAGACTCAGGGGTATATCTAAATACTTTTTTGCTGATGTTGCCCTGAAAGACGTCCTGCTTCACCCGTGCCGCATCCAAGCCACGAACTACTAGGCCTTTCCGTTCGTCCCAACTAGCTGTAGCAGAGCCTCTTAGTTCGTGTGGTCGCAGACGTCATCGTGGTTAACCGTATTGCTACGATTGCGGAGTACTTGTGTCTTTTTTTAGGGTACGATGCCGAGAGAAGCTCTGAGCTTCTTTGTACGTAGTCTGCATCCAGCGCAGCGCTGGATGCCTTTTCTCCTCAAGTCTCCCTCCGCTCGTTTTTGGGCCACAGGTGTCGTGTACAAGGACAAGCCATTGCTCTTCCTGTGCTTCGACAATCTCTGCTTTCTGTCAGCCCGAAGATGAGGCTATTAAATCAAGAAAGATTGCTTCCTGAGTGTCGTACTTCTGTCCTTTTGCTTGTCTGCGATATCAGGGAAGAGCACTGCGTGTGATGCGGGCGCTAGATGAAGAAACGTCAAAACTTGAAGACGAAAAGAGACATCGTGAAAAAGAAAGTACGGAAGTTCTCTACAAACTGGAAGAACAGCAGCATGGAAGATAACGCGCTATTTCTTAGTGATGAGGAGTCTGCAGAAATTCTTGCGGTGTTAGCCGGGAGTGTCACGGCGAGGTCTTCTGACACCGTGCTTCGTCGTCCATACAGGTTTTCTGTGATAGAGATGGGAAAAAGGAGGGCAAGTATATCGTACAGCACCGCCCAGTTTTCTTGCTTATGCATAGTAGCAGGGAACCACATAAGGAAAATCAATCAAATCCCTCTACTGACGCCAATCACGCCAGAGCCTTCGGATCCTCACAACAAGCACGCAGTGTGGAGTAGACCTACCACCCATGTCTAGTATCTTCGAGGTCGAAGACTGCACTTGTATGCAATGACAGCGAGACGGTAGAGAAGTCCCACCGAGTGGTAGGCGAGACGGGAAGCAGCTCTGTCTCATGAGCCTGCGCAGAGGAAGCTGAGAGCACCCGACCTGAGGGCGTACCCATGTGCCAGGGTAACTGCTGTACGTGTATATCCAGTGCATGCATCTCGTAATTGACACCAGGACAGACTGTCTGATGAGAGGACTATTGAAGTCATCATGACACTGCCGCAGGAATACGTTCAAGGCGTGAATGTTGAACTCTCCGTGTAGCTTGATTCCTTCCCTGATTGGAAAGCCTGAGAAAATCTGCTTTCATGGAGTGCGCCGAGATAGATAGAATTTTTCCTAGTTTCGAACCTGTGAATACCTCTCACGCTTTCCTTTCTGCTTCGGTTATATCAGGGCCGTTGCTTCGTCTCATCTGCGTGCATGTCTCTCCTCCCTTCTGTTGTTGTACGTTTGAGTGGTGTCGGCCTCCCGGCGAAGTCTCCTCATAGGTATGAACTTGAGGAGTGCGTAACAATAATGTCGGTTTTTCTGTTCTTAACAGAGAAGAGAGCTAGAAGGGCCCGGCAACGCGGCATTGATAAAAGTGTGCCCCCCGCCTTGCGACGCATCATGAAAAAAAAAGTACGGACTGCGATGTCACATGATCGTTCCTTATTGGAGTGCTCGAAAAGAAGCACACACACATGTCATTTCAAGATACATATATATATATATATATAGGGAGAGACGAATGCTTTCATAACATTCATGCGTACGCATTTGAACATGCATGCTGGCACCCGGGCCGTGTCCACATAAATGTGATCAACTTGGATTGACTGTTGGACCCAGATATCTTCTTCAGTTAGATGACGCCGCCCGCAGTCGTCTTCGGAGTCGTTGGTATCGTGCTGGTATCACGTACGTTGTCGTCAGTCATCTCGGCAGGTGCATGTCTTTGTAAACTTGTAGCATCGATGCTGACGCCGTAGTCGAGAGTGCTACGAGTTTCAAAGCTTATCGCTGCATCTGTGACCCTCAGCTATCCGTATGTACCCGCAACACAGTGTTCTGAGGCAGTAGTTGAGGAATCTTCATTTCTGGCAGCAGCTGTAGGTGGATACATAGAGATGTGTCAGTGCTACAGATCTTTTCTGCGACGCTGCCGACTTTTTAGATTTGTGTCCGCTGCACTGTTACAGATTCGACAAGGCCGCCTTACTCTAGCCTATTCTCCGTTTGATCATCAGTCCGTTCTTCGCCGCGACCACGCTGTCCTTAATGGCATCCCTTCTGTTCGTATTGTGTGTCTCTTTCTTGGTGCAGGCACAAAAACTCGAGAAGCGTCATCTTAACCGATCCCAGAAAGCTTCCTCTTCTCAGTAGTGATTTCACCAAAGCATGGAAGCTGAGCAGCAAGCCTTTCTCGTCTATGTGTTTGTCGCCCTGTGCGAAGCTTCCTCGCCTATCGTAAGCTGCCTGGTACTTGATCACCGCATGACACTCCAACGAAGGTGGACCCGAATACGTGAAGAGGAGAGAGGAATGGAGAACTGCCGCACTTCCGTTGCTAGCACTTTCGCGGTTGTAATTGACGGCTCTCAGGCAATAAGGAAGCGACTATCTCACTATCAGATCACTTGTTTGTGTTGGGATTCTCTTCTGTTACTAATCAAGACATTCCGAAACAAGTAGGGCTTTCCACCAAACATCTAAGAAAACCAATGGATACGCAATGATGAAAATAGGTCGATCACTATGTTCCGGATTCCCCTGTCTCACCACCGTCGTCCTGAGCAACAACACCGGCTCCCTCGTCATTGTCGGGATCCAAGTCGGTTACATCGGTCACTTGAACTTGTAATTGTTGGGGTGTGTCCGTATCATCACCGACTGGGTGGCGGTCTTCCTCCGCTCTCTCGTAGCCTTGCTCTTCATCATATTCACCCCATGAACCTTGATGAGATATCGCTTCCGTCGTCCAACCTTGTTCTTCGTACTCAGCCGATTGTTCCTGTGTATCTTGTTCCGCGTCATCGTTCTCCATCCATTCTTCCTCATTCACTCCGGAAGGAGCTCTCTCATATTCCTCCTGTCGAATGAATGAAGACTCACCGAGACCTCCGCTGTCTTCGGCGTGTTCCGTGTCTTCTGTGCCCCCGCGAAGAGACTCTCGTCGTCGCAACGCTAGCAAATCCTTTGCAGGAATCAAGGCACCAACATCATCCGCTCGGATCACAAACTGGAAGTCTCCTACAGCACGTGGCAGAGCCGAACTATAACCAACTTTAGATGTACGATGAGTGTGTCTTTTGTCTCTGTATTCGTCCCTGCCCTGGGCCGTCTGCGCCGGCTGACCATCTCTCGGACTTCTCACAACATACACAACTTCCGGTTCGTTCCACCAATCAGGTGTTTGCGTCGCCTTTGTGACAGTGGCACTTCGGTGACCCATATAGACTCGACGCTCTTGTTCCAGACAATCTTTCGTTCTTCCACTGGTAGCTCTCGGGTAAAGCCGGCAACGCGTCGAGTAAGAGGTAGTACCAGGATGTCGGTCAACACCCTTCGGGAGTCCACCATCTAGGGTACTGTGTGCAGGTCTAGAGAACCGCCCTTCAGATGCCACTGGAGAATGCTGCGCAGGGTGGACGCTCCTGCGACCGGGTCGATCGCAGTGTTCGTCTCTCTCGAGGGGTGAGCTGACCATATCGACCACACGGAAACCGTCCCGAGGGTCTGGAGAGCTTCGAGCAAACACCAAGCAATTAGCCGCATTTTGTGAAGGCCTCCCACTTGTAGTACGATTCGAGCTGGCTCTCCCTGAGGTAGAAAAGAAAATGAGAAACAAGCCAGATGCATGCCACAGAGGGTACGGGAAGTAGGAAGGGATCTGATAAAACTGCTTCGGGCAAGAGCCGCGACTGTCCAGCCCTCGACACATCGAATGCAGTTGATCACCATGTGTGACACCGCAGTACATCGCCCCAAAGAAGGATCACACCCGTAGTTCTCCGAGAAGACCTCGGCTAGCCAAGCCAAGATATAGAGACGTTGCCTGCGCACGCACACCTGAGAGATAAAGCGTCCGGCAAGGTGTGCATCGAATCTTCGCCTTCCAATAGCACTCCCATGCCAAGTCCCTGGACCATGGTTTCTGAGTCGTGTTCCCGCACATATGAGTTGATATTATTCACGAAATCCTCACGAAGGCGGCCGACCGACCCTATGGAGTCTCGTGGCGATTCGTTTTCCTTTACGGGAACGGGCTGCACGATCGTGATCTTCCGTATTCCTGGAATGCTGACAAAGGCGAACTTCGGGCTGTAACGAAGATCAGGTACTATACAGATGAACACGAGCACTCGAACAACTGAATCCATTGCTTCATCAGCCAGTCTGTCTTTAAACAGTCGTACATCGAAACAGATTCCTCCTTCATAACGGCTCTCAGCGAAACACCGCCAAGAAGATGGAGCGTGAACAACGAAAGGGAAGCATCCGCGGTCCTAATCACAACTCGACTTGTCAGTCCCTGTCTTACAGGTGTGCTCTACTATTTCTTCAGGAAGAGGGGGGAGGGGGGGGAAACTGTGATACATATGCATGTGTATAAACAAGTATATATGGCTTGGACACAGTACTGGCTCATGTAGCCGCTCTATTTAGTTCTATGACTCCAGTAACAAGTAAACCGCCCATGGGTCTCTGCCACAAAGGATCTGACAGGGTGACAGAAGTGTGGTGGCTTACCCGCGACCGTGAGTCTCGTTGGGTTCGAATGGAGCACGCCACTCCTACCCGGCTGACTCTCCGAGGGCCCTAGCCCGGGAGACGGCGACATTCGACTCTTTCCTGCTGCAGTCCCTCTGCTAGTAGCAACACTGTATAGTCCTGTTTTACCTCTAGTAAGAGCAGCATTCCCCTCTGTGCCTGTAGAAGTTGGTAAAGGGTCTAACACCAAATCCTTCTTGCCACATTGCCTCTCGAAATACTGTCGAAAGCGGTTAACGCATGCACTAACCGCACGGCCCTGCGGTTCATCACTCGACCAACAGATGACGGCATCCCGAATTTCTGGGGTAATGCGCCGATTGTTCAAAACCTCGAGCAGGGGACAGCACAGCATGCAGAATCCCTCCAGCTGCAAAAGGAAGAAACAGGAAAAGACGGAACGGGCAAAAGCTGTTACACGGCGTCATGTCCGAAGAGAAGACACACTGGCCTTGTCACGTTCGCGAGAGCCGCCAAGTCGTATGCGGCGGGAGGGAACCGCCCTTGAGTATGCGGAGGACCGCGGGCTTCGTGGAAAGAGCGCGCCGTTGTAGAAGCTTTTTGATCACGATGTAAAGCTGCAGAAAGCTTCGACTGGTATGTGGCACCAGTATTTGACTCAGGCAAGAACGCCCAAGTGAGACGACGTCTAGACGGGAAAACGCATTCTTGCAGTTTGACTAGCCCCGCAAGACGACAGCACTGACTAAGGATCGCGGACCTCACTACCATCCCGAAAAACGTGGGGGAAGACACGAAAAAAGAATGGATAACATGACGTGTAACGCGCGTCCCTCCCCTGGTGCTGACTGGGGGCGGTTCTTCACCTCGTAGACTGTAGCGAATGCTACTTTTTGTCACGCGTGTCTCTATGAACTAACGCGGCACTAGATGTCACCTACTCATTTGCAAATATTGGCTAGAAAGAGTCCTCACTAACTACGGGCACAAGTAACCAATTTCCAGGCAGAATGAGGAGGAGCGACTCCTCCTAGTTTTCTCCCTCATGAAAAGAGCGTGCTTCAGTCTCACCACGACATTTCCTACAAGGGGGTGAGTTTCGATTGGATTGCCGAGAACATTCAAGGCACGCAAATTTTCCATCACAGAGAGAGTCGCCAGGCCCCGTAGGTCGCTGTAAGAAAGAGACGACAAAACGAAACGCCATCCTTGCTACCTTCTTCCCAAACATGGAGTCATTCCAGCTGATAGTCACCATATCCGACCACCTAGAAAAGAATGTACAGATAAACCGTAGTCCCCAGACCAGCTCCACAGCGGAATGTCGAGATGACTGAAAAGAAATCTGTCAGTCCAAGGCGAAAGTTATTCAAGGAGCAACCACTGTATGACGGGCACTTCAAGAGAACGTGATATCTACACTCCGTCTCTCCCTACCGTAAAGCAGAAGAAAATAGTGGTTACGAATATTGCATGTTCTCTGACGAAGAAAAGAAGATATGAGAGTTTGGTCTCTTTATGTACCTGATGTTGTTTTCAGAAACATCTAACACCTCCAACGTGTGCTGCAAGGGTGAGTCTGCGAGACCGCTGTAAGGCACATGCACACAAACAGGAGGCGTGAGGGCAAGCTCAGCAGCCTAGGCCTCTTTCTCTCTCCGTGTTACAGAGTACACAGCAGCAACATTCCCTCAGGATTTCACGGAGAGAAGAAGAGAAACCCACTCGGAAAATGATAACCACAACGCCTGAAAGGCCCCATGAGCTCCCTGTAACAAAACGCTTCACATATGCTCATCGCTTGCACGCGATACGCTGAGTTCCATCCCCCCCGCAGCTCACCGCTCTGGCAAAGACACCTTATATCTAGCCGCCAGAGACGTCTTTCTGTTTGTGGTGGTCGCGCAGTGAATTCAGATTACTGAATACCTACTTAGAAATAGACAGAGATGGCATATACGGCTACGCATGAGAACTATATCTAAACTTGCACCCATTACGCTTTTCCTCTTCACTGACCTCGCATCACCTTCCTTGCAGCACACTGAGACTGCCGTCACCATGTGGGCTCCCGTATATCATGCTGGGAGCCATCCTTGGCAAACATACCGAGAATTGTAGAAACGGAAGAAATCCTAACCTTACTACGGTGAAGCTTCTTACTTGATATCTGTCAAACGGTTACCACGGAGGTACAGCTTTTGGAGCTCGAATTGACCTTCAAAATGTAAGATCTGGCTGATGAGGTTGCCGCTGACATCCAAGACGTGCACATGGGGGAACGTTAAAACCCGTCCATCTAGCTGGCGCAAGAGATTCCCGCGAAGAACAAGGTGCTCGACGGTCTCTAATCCCAGACCGACAATCTCTCCAAGGGATACGCATATCTGTAAACGTACAAGCACGGATACACCGTGCGCAAACAGACAGGACACTGCGTCGGCAAGATAGGCACCATGCCACTGTCCAGAAAGAGTCTACAGTTCAACGAACAGGTATCGGTGGAGTGAAAACGGAATAGAAAAACGGTGTGCCTCATGCAAGCCCACAACGCCTATACCGTCCATCTATACTCCTTCCTATGTCACGATTCTTGAACACTTTGTATCTGCCAGCTGACAGACGAATCTGAACGGTTTAGTAAGTGTGAACCTGTTCTCGCCGTTGCCCACACTCACGAATGCGGAAGTCCTTTCAGCACAGTCTAGACTTGACCGGATGAAAGCATGTACTCCTTTCGGGAGGTGTCTACAGCTTCTTTGTCCATACAGACATCAATCCAGTGGAAACACACGGCAACCGAATTAAAAGCCTCGTCAGAAGACACTGTATGAAACCCTAAGGTGTGATTTGTCGATCTCCTAGGCCGGAAGGTGAGCTGCTTGTCCTTGGTGCTCTCGCACGGAAAGAACAGAATTTCTTCCGGTTTTTGTTCACCTCAAGCTTATGAAGCCACTGCCATGTGGCGGGAAGCGGAGAGAAACATGAAGAAAGAGTCCACAAAAAAAGAGCAGACAGTAGCGCGTCCCCACTACGAAGCTCAGCGGCCGTCGCTAAGGCAAAAATTCCTTTACACGTGCGGAATAGAGCGTACGGTTAGATTCCCCCCGTGCACAGGGAGAAGGAGGGAACGAACGAATTGGGAAAGACCGATGAGAGGAGGCGGTATCATCATTCGCCTTACTTTTCGAATATCATTGCGAGAGATGTCCAGGTGCTGACAACCTTTCATCTTCTTAGGAACTGCTGCTAGAATCAACCCAGCCAGCTTTTCTCCAGTCAGGACAGGTCCGAGTCCAATGCCCGATGCCTCCATCGAGCCCGTTGAACGCGGTCCCCCCTCCTGAGACGAAGCCATATCTGCGGTGGCCCCCCTGGTATTCGGCTGGAGAAGCAGCAGTGCTTCGACCAAGTACGGCAAGGCGTCAGAGACAGTCCCCTCGAAGCAGGGGTAGAAGTCTTATGAGAAGAAACCGGAAAGCATTTCGTAGTTCCGATAGCAATGGTAAGAGTTTTGAAGAGTCGCAAACGCAGACGCTACCACTTATTCTTCTGATAGACTCGTGGACGCGGAACACGACTTGTTGACCGGAGAACCACGAACGGCAAGGAGAGTTGCCTTCGGACGGAGAATAAGTCAGTCTCGGACACAGAAAGGAGAGAACGGTGGCCGCGACGAAACCATCCAAGCTTGGTTGCTGACAAAGCAACGCGACCGCTTTGACAGCCTTCTAGATGAAGGACTTTGGGAGAAACACCGGTGACTTCTTCGATAGACACGGAAGGGAAAAACAGGCGAGGAAGAAGACGAAGAGTAGAAGAGGAGGATTTACGATAAGCATAGCCGACTCGGTAAGGGAAGGAGAGTGGCTGAAAGCACTGGTCAACTGTCGTGTCTATTGTGCCCAGTTTCTCCAGCTGTGCGCCGTGTACGGGGCATTTCGTTTACGTAGAATGTTGCTGACGGAGAAAGGGGTTCACGTACAGCTGCTCGACAACAACAACATATCAAGCTAACAGCCCACCATCAGCCTTGACAAAGTGCTAGTCAAGCCGGTTGTCTCTCTTGGCATCTAGGCGTGTACTCGAGAGATCCATACATTTCGAACTGAAGGCCGGAAAAGGTCAGCGATTTCGAGCAACGTCAGAGCAAGAGATCTTTACAGCTGACAGGCGTTTCGAGATAAGCGACGCGAGCAGCCTGCAACGGGAACAGACCATCAGCGAGCGTTCGAAGGAGGAAAGTGAACGAGATGGGAAAATTGTCGTACACATAGGCACTCGGCACGCGACTCCCGCCAAACGAAACGAGACACATGCAGGGCATGGGGGGAACCGCTTCGTCTTGAGATGCGGGGAAGAAGTGTCAGGGAAGAGAACACAAGGACTGCCCGGAGCCCGAGTCTAACACACGAATGTTAGAATGCTAAGACGGAGTTTTCTGAAAACGGAAAGGTTAGCCACGAAATGACTGGACCAAACCTAGTAACCTGGGGCGGGGAGCCAGCTAGCTATCAGCCGGGTGGCTCCTTGGAAAGCCAGGCATGCGCCAGCTGACGCCGGATTTTGAAGACACGAGGGACGGACGCCGATGAATGACTAGACGGTCCCTACGAAGGAAAAGTTGGCCGCTAGTTGTCCTTTTTGGTTCATCCCTCCCCTGAGTGCGCTCAGTTCCGGAAACGTCAATTGGGAACTTACTCCCGTTTCGCCCTTGGGGAAAAGGCTAAACCTCGACCTGTACAAGAACTGTAACCCGGGTGTGCTGGCCGCCGGTCAGGTAGGAAACAGCTTACGGCAGTGCGACCAAACCAACGGAGTACTCCGAAAGTTGTGCCAAAGCGTACGACATATGCTGTATCTGACAACACAACCCTGAGTACAACACTCCAAACAAGACTCAGCGGCCCTACAGAGGGATACGGAGTCGTCCAGCCGCTAGCTCCACTGTGCGCTGCCTCGTTGCTCCGCCGAGTGCAGGTCAGGAGGGCAGCCAGGAGTGCCGAAGGCAATCCAGATATAAAAGCAGCGAAGAGTTGCAATGGCCGTGACTAAGAAACCTATCTATGCCAACCCTATGTGCACGGAGCCTGTTGGGACGACGTGGTTTGCGGGCACGCTGAGCGAAGGTATAAAACCCGTGGCTAACAGTGTCCTGTGAGAACCCGGATGGATCTCCCTAGCAACCTGGGGACACGATCGATCAGAGAGGTGAAGGGCCGGCTGAAGCCTTCAGTATCACCACCTCGCCACCATACGAAGAAGGGTTTAGCGAAACCAACTGACGACAGAGGAACTGCACCAGCGTAGCTGCCTCGGTATGGGAACTCCGAGACGGTGTTTCCCACTTCGGACAGACGAGTTGCACGCCTCCGCCTGAAACAGCAGAGACTGTGTTTCGTGTAGTGCGGAAACTGCATGCCATCAAGCTCAATGCGTCGAAGGAGCTGTTGTCAAAGAGAAAGAAGTAACGCTACATGCAGGTCAGACAGACAAACGATGTTACACAGTGCCTGTAAGTGGCCCCACTGAGCGCGTCCAGGCGGTCCGGCTCTGTGAACGCTCAGCAAGAAAAACATCAGGAGAACTGTAGACAGAGGCTGAACTCACACGCCCGTACACACGAGCTCGCAGGCCGACAGCGCCCGATCGTGCTTCTCGCCTTGCTTTTCGCCCCGAAGTACCAACTTGGATAGCCCAGTAGGCCCACCCAAGACACCTAGCCCGACCGAGGAGTAGTATGCAGCGGACTTTCTCTCGGCGTTCTTCAGCTCTCACATTCACATGCGTAACGAGGATTGAGAGGCGGGACGGAGTAGTACCCGGCTACAGAGTCTTTGATAGCCTCGCAGAAAAGCTTCTCCGTTACCATGTCAGAGACTGATAGTTCTTTTCTCTCAAGAATCTGTGTGGATAAAAGAAAGCATCTGGCTCCGGTGAACATGATATGGTCACTTTAGTGGAAGATTGATCTAGAAGGTCCGGCAGACGACCAGTCAATCACAGAGTGGGCCAAGTGAGGCGCCTGAAGTGTGTGCCTTACTTCGCGCGGGTCAGTTCGTCTTGCAGAGAAGCGATGCATAGCTGCACGCAGCGGAACGCAGCGCGTTTGTGATGAGTGGCTCCCATCGGCTATTCAGGCTCTGGTCAGACACTAACCCAGCAGAGAACCATCTTTCTCCCCAGTGTGTGCACCGAAGCAGCTGGGTCCCCTGCTAGAAAGAATATTGCTTCTCAGAAGTTGTTGGAAATTCCCCTCCATAACCTGCAAAAACGGTTTTGTTACCGTTGCAGAGCCGTTGACACGGAATGGTTTTTTGGCCTCGTCCAGCAAGCATTCGAAAGTAGAGCACAAAATCTTCATTAGAAAATATGCCGCAGTTATCCTCCGTCTGGCAGGGCGTTTCGGAGTCGGACTGTGAGTCCGACGGCCCTTCCTCCATCAAACGTCTCAGTTGGGCTGCTCTGGCCTCCCGTTCTTCCTGGATTTCGAGGAGCTGGTGAAGCACGTATGCTCTCACGTCGTCTGGTTTGTCGTAGTATACACGTGATTGAAGGTTCTGGAGAGGGAACGCAGATGACGCTAGTTGCGGGTACCGATCGGCCCCATTCATGTGTCGGCACTACAGCAGAGTGGCTTGACCAGAGACCTCCTACTGGTCCGGCAACTCGAAAGGAGAATGTCTTACCGTCTTCGAAGCCCCGCTGGAATGTCCGCGTCACAAAGGAAGTGCTATGCGAGCTCTCTCTTCTTTCGGGTCAGGGGCGTCCCCAGAGCCACGCTACGGTTACACTCCTTGGCACGCTGTCTGCATTACATCGCCTTGCCACTGCTCACCTTGAACAGTTGAAAAACCGAGTGATCATAGAGGTAGCCGAGTGTTGACCCCCGGGTATTCTCTGTGTCCGCCATGGGTACTGGCTTTTCCTCTTTCGGTATTATACACGGTGGCGCTGCACGACGCAGGGATCTCAGCAGATCTCCAAAATATGGATCACAGTTCTTTTTTTTCGGAAGACAAGTGCTTCCCAGCACGCTGTTGGCCGCAGAGTGCCCGCACAATCCCTGTAGGCCCTTTGCCGGTCTCTCTTCCTTCCGATAAACCGTAAGTGTGTTATTTCCCGGCACCGCAGCTGGAGAAAGAGTCCACACCGCCCGTGATCTCTCTTGATGATATCTGCAATGCGACGATTCCTGCAGTCGTCGAAGCGTCTCCTGCCTTCGCACAACTAAGCTGGTCTACGGGAGCATCTCAGCCTGGCCGGCCCTACATGCAGCCCTCCTGTACTCGGAAGCAGCCAGGCAGAAGCCTGCACGGGAGCCTCTCGTCCCTCGTTGAGCGGTGGTACCAGCCGGGGAGGTACAGCATCAGGTCGCCTGCAGCTTTCGGCTCCAGTTTAAATGCGCTACTGAAGCGTTAGCGGTGTAAGTGTCAGAAATTTTGGGTAGACAGGTCGCCTACGGAACCTAGCTTTGGTCTTCTCGCCAGCGGGTGCCGCCATGAGACCAGGTGATTCCATCAGCATGGTACGCTGCCCATCGTGAGATGAAGTGCTCGCGAAGGTACTTGAGGAGCCTTAATCCTTTTCTTTCAAGCGAACCTGCCACGAGCTGCTCGCGGAGCGCCTTCCGCACCTTCCAGCCTCTATAGATGGCTTGCAGGAGCACAGCAAGCCTCTCGATGGCGGTTTCATCCAGGTTTTCCACATCCTTGGTCTCCTCGTCAATCTTGGGTGAAAACCCCTTGCTCTCCTTCCCGGCCTTCACCATTTTGTAGTGTGCGGCTGCTCTAACACTTCTTCAGCTAACGACGACAAGTCAAGACCCTTTCAGATTTCTGTCGCAAACGGTGACTGCTCTTCTTTCCGAAGTACACCGACGTCCGGGGTTCTGCTCCGCAATGCAATCCAGGTGCCGCATGCGAAGCAAATACAGCGCATGCGAAGTACTCATCGCAGCGGCTTGGGTCGCCTGTACGAAGGTGTCTCATACTTACTCGGCTTGGGGCCGTGCTGCAGGTCACCGACGACCAGACAATGCATCCAGAAAGAATAAGGGGTTCTGGTTTCTGAAGTGATTTATACCCTACACTGCTGAACAGCCTACCCCGCAGAGTTACCTCAGCTTGAGAGCGTGGTGATTTACCGCAGACAGGAGCTAGGAGCTTCCTGTCAGCTAAGCGACAAACGCTTGCACTTTTCGAACATGGCATGCAGGGTACACGTGGCATAAATAGAACAAACGATGGGCAGGTTTCGAACGGTTAGCACACGTATGCGGCGTTACACAGAATCAACATTGCTGGGCTGCGCGGGCGATTCAAATCTGCACTGCTCAAAACGAGGGATCCACGCTTTTCCTGACGGGGTGTTGCTGATGAATCGAGAAAACTGTCTAAGCTTGGTAGCGTACAACAAAGCTGCACTCCAGTCTGCGCTCTTATCTTCATCGACAATGCTGTCTGGACACGTGTGAGAGAGCTACAGCGCCAAGCTGCGAGGAGCTTCCTCCGGAGAAATCCCGATGAAAGGTCGCGGACTTCGTCACGCGGCTTGCTTCGCTATGGCACCTGACCGTCCAGCTGTTGGTACCGGGCGTCATAAACGGGAGCTCTGTTTACATGTGACGGAGACTCCGCGGACCGTACTCAGTCGAAGTGTCCGCTGCCTAGCGCGCACATGGTGGTGAGAAGCGATACAGCACAACTGCTATTGCAGCTCAGTAGTACGTGAACTCAGAGGAGTCGTGGCGAGCAGGCACCGGAAAAGGTCTGGACGAAGACCTCAACAGATCTTGCGAAACTGATTTGTGCTCCCTACAAACTGTTCTCGGTGCCGGCGGTGGGACTGCAGATCGACACACCGGGGAGGCGTACACCAAACTAGACAGGTGCCCCACCAAAAAACGCCTGTGCTGTTTCGCTGTTTTTTATTATCCTTTTCCGCCCGTCTGTCTTCCCTCGGGGTCGTTACTCTCGGTAGTGGGCTAACGCGCACGGGCCGCTGCCTCTGGTCGGTCGGCAACTCTCCTTACCCTGGCACCTGTGTTCAATAGTCCATCAGCGCTCACGAAAGGTCCAGAAGAAATATCGTGACCTTGTGCCCTCTTCCTATTCTACGCGAACGCAGATTACGTCATCGGAGTTTTTTGTCAGGAAAACAGTTGCAACGAGATAGAGGTTTTTCTTTCGCTCTCCCAACGACCGGAAGCCAGAAAAAACGCGCGCAAAGTGATCGCTCATTTCTGCCGGAGCACGCCATTGGTGAAAATCTTCACTAAAAAAGTAACGAAATCACACACGCTTCCTGGGTGCACTGCAGTGGCAGCAGAAGCTGTATCGTGCCAGTAATCGAGTACCAGTGGCAACAGCGACTTCGATGGCGTGTTCTCCATCATCGTGAGCATTTCAAGTCGAGCCAACAGGAAGGAAGACCTCAAGTTTCATGAGCACAGCCTTTTTACTCCTTGAGCTCTCCACAGTCAACGATTTCAACGTCCACCTGAGACAAGACAAACACACAATGGATTCCAGTTCGCTCTATGAAACCAAACTGAGCCTGGCGCGGCAGGGGTCGTGGGCGAGTGGGATGCACTGTGAAGGTAGCGCTTCAAACGTTTGTCGGGTAGGGAGGGCCTCAGATCCGTAGAAGCCTTCATGAAGCTCTGGCAAAGCAACCCGCCACCGTAACACAACGCGCAGGAAGTTAACACGCCCGAAGCACTTCATCCTCCGTTGTGCGGGGCCAGGCCTCGTGTATCCGCAAGCGACCTCCTCAGGCTACCTTCGCACTAGACACAACTAGACGTCGTCACGAATAGAATGTGACACCTTGACACTTGGTAAGTCTCCACTGCAGGTGTGTGAGTGGAACTGCAGGCCACCTTCACCCCTCTTCCCGCTTCGTCTGAAGCAGCAATTAGCCAACACCTCTGTGCGCAGCTAGCGGGCGTCACAGTCACGTGCGCGGGAAGATTCTACATCGGCACAAAGGAATGCGTGGCAGTGTGGCTCACAGAAGTGCTGCAGGGACTGGATATCCTACAGTGGGTCAGCAAAGCTCTCTATGAATTCACGCTCAGCAGCGGCGAAAACCTCGCCGGACTGCCGTGCATGACACTGAGTGGGCTCGTAACTTGGACGGAGCGGGAGCAACGGAGGCGTGGCTCGTACCGTCGGTCTGTCATTGGACTTGTCCGTTTCCACGTTTTCGACGGCGGTGAGCACGTCATCGCCCTCAATCACCTCGCCGAATACGACATGCTTCCTGAAACACGCACGGTAGGAGCCAGCAATGAGACGCCTCCAATCCGGGATAATACCCTTACGTGACCGCCACACCCCCCGGAGACCACTTCAACGACACAAACTCCTGAAGCGAGACGTAGACGAAGGTGTCCACGGGCGACGCTGTCGGACGCTCAGCTGCTTAACCGTCAGCGCCGCTCAGTGGCAATTCAGGGGATACTCGGAATGTCACGAGCCCCTGCCTCGGTCACTGAATGTACTCTCACCCGTTGAGATGTTCTGCAGGGCCAAAGGTAATGAAGAACTGAGAGGAGTTCGTGTCCGGGCCACAGTTCGCCATCGACAGCTGGCCACGGTGAGTATGTTGGTCAACGAACTTCTCGTCTGAAAGAAGAAATACACATAGGAAAACTCAGCAAGTGCATGGTCTCCAAACTAGGAAGCGAGGAATCAACGAGCAGTGCTGGTTGTCTGATGGAGCTTTGGATATCTCTGAGAGTCACCGCCGCTGCATGAACACTGTCCGGACGTAGGCGGATCCATCGCCAGCAGAAAGCCACATGGGAATATTCTGCACTTTGCTCGGTTTACCTTTGAAAGAAGGACCATAGATGGACTCGCCACCAGTGCCGTCTCCATTGGTGAAATCGCCTCCTTGCATCATGAAGCCCGGGATGACGCGATGGAACTTCGAGCCTTTGAAAGATAGAGGCTTCCCTTTCTTTCCTTCGCCCTTCTCCCCTACACAAGACACGCACCAGTCACAACACACACAACCTCTCTACCTTCTTGGCTGCTGCGAGGTCTACTGAATCATAAGCACTACGTGCGAAACCATGAAGAACCGGGACCTGCGTCTGTTGTCTCTTTCGAATCGCGGGAGCTTTCGCGTTCATCCAAGCAAATAGACGCTCACAATTGATCTCCCAGGCAAGTTCAGAAAAAATAGTGTCGCCGAGAAGGGAAACCAGGCAGAAAACGTGGTACCCACGTCTGAAATCTCCTGGCTGTTTCCGCGTCAAGTTAGCTGCCCTCGACATACGGACCCACAGGCACTGGGAGGGGAGCTTACGAACGTGAGCGAAGTCAGAACTGCGAAGAATCACTGAGACCAATTCCACTGCTTGAGGGGCAGAAAACATCAGCGTACCTGTGCAGAGAGCGCGGAAGTTCTCTGCCGTCTTCGGCACTGTGTCGTTGAACAACGCGCAGACAATTCTCTTGGCTGCAGAGGACAAGAAAGACGTGGCAAACCGCAGGGCACCTTCTGATAAACAACCGTCTAAGCGAGCATAGACGGGGAAAAAAAGAGCGAGGCAAAGATCTGACAAAGTTTCTAGAACTTCTTGGACGTCCACAGCTCTATATGGTGGCTGGCCGAGATGCCAAATACTGTCACATCTGCTACAAAATGACCGAAGACAGCTCATATGGCACAGTGGAGGCTTGGCTCTCTAAGTCCCCTACATCAGGATAGCAGCTATGACCTGCGACAGTCATGCCTCGAACACCTCCGGAAGTAGTTAGCATCGACAGCCGCAGTACGATTGCCTTTCAATAGCTACGTTCCTTGTGCTCTGCCTTGCCACGATATGGAAGCAGGGCACAGAACGGGTTCTGTCCATGAAACCAAGAAAATGTTACTCTTTATAATTTCCTCGAAATCGCTACGGTGCATGAGACCCTATATTTCCACCTCTGCGTCACAACAGAGCTCCTTACGCTCTTGATCGCCAATTTTGACGTCCATATAGACCTTAGGGCATTTATCCAGGTTGCGCAAGCCTTGCTTCTCTGAATGTAGGCGACACACAAAAATTCACACAATGTCCCTTTCTGAACAGCGGGCCTGTGGCGCAATCACGTGCGAGAGACTCCTCAGGGTAAGCTGCAACAGTGCATCCTGCTACCTTTTCTGCCCTCGTTGAGAAGCGAATGAAACCGTTGCTTACCTGTGTACAAGTCAACTTTGCTGAAGATCTTCCCAAAAACAGACTTCTCCTTTGCTCGGACATCTTCGATCTTCTTCTTGCACTGAGGTCCGGTCACATGCAGCATATACACGACAAACGCAGTCCCAATAAAGGTGTCTTCGTGACTTTCACACATGCAGACAGCAACAGTGCTCTACCAGCTTTCTTAAAGATGAAGTAGCTCTCGCCCCAACACCGTCATAGGCGCATTGCTGTCCTCCCCTGGTTCAACAATGCATAGTGTGATGGGTCGTAAAATAGAAACTTCAGTCTAAAGACAGAAAACAGTTCCGACTTGCACCATGGCTGGCCCCGCACAGGTCTAAGCCATACTCCACCCTGCGAGCCACGGTCAGTCTGCGTCTACGAATTCTGTCAGACGCTGACAGGAGAGTTACAGAGGAAGACTGACGCAAGGCTAGGTGTAGACTTCACGCAGCACGACTGAAGGGAAGTCCACGAATGACTCGAAAAAAGATCGCATTCTGCTGCAACTCACCTTTTCAAGTTCTCGGCGGATTTCGACGTTCTTCGGGTCGAGTTTAGCAGCCTGAACGAGATCTCTCCGTGACTCATCAAGAAGGCCAAGTGCTAGTTCTGCAACACCCCGACGATACCACGCCTTACTATTCTCCTGAAAAGCACCCATTCACACACACTCTCCTTCACATCACCCCCTGCTTCTGTGCGTATGTCGATCTGACAGAAAAAAGGACCTCTCTCCACAGAATGCGAGAACTCTCTTCAGTAATTCTCTTGAAGGAGTGTCACATACCGTGGCTTATCTGCTAGAAAGCTGAACCTCCTGCTTGGCACTGCACACTAGGGTTATCTGAATGCTTTCAGCCAGTGCAGGAGGGTTCGCCACTCAATACAATACATACGTGGGAGAAAGAGGGTTCTCGTCTATCCTCCGTAGCCGAGTTTCTCGATAACTGCAAATCGCGGCGTAGAAAGTTTCTGACCATGACTAGCTATTTCCTGAGCATGACTCCCGCTTGGTTACTCTGTATAGGCCTGCTAACGAGGTATACTCCGGTAATAGATACGAGAGGCCAATGTGTTTTGTGCTGCTGAACGAGAAGAGCAACAGGTGACACGTACCGGTGTACGCACAACGAGTAAGATGCACAGAAAGAGGCTTCATCACGCGAGGCAGCTGTGAGGAAGACAAGAAGTTGGACGGGTCACCGAACTTATAGGGATAACCGAGTTGTACGGGTGACGAAGCTGTACACCTCTCAAACGAAAGACAAATAAATGAGGTCAGTCTCGGGTACAGACCAAAGGTACTTGCCTTGTCAAGATTAATGACCTTGGAAGTCTCTTCGACTGCCTCCGAGTAAGCTTCTTGCTTTATGCAGCACCTGAGGTGATCCGACGCATCCACGCACATAGGTGAAGTGAAGCACGACTCAGAATCACATCACGTACGCTGCCTTGTTTCCGAAAATCCTCATACAGATTTTCTACGTTGAAGAGTATCTTTACAGAGACAGCACATGGATGTAAGGATCTCAATGAGCGTCTAAGTTCCTCAAGACATTTCTACGAAAAGACTCTCGCGCGGGAAGTCCTGTAACCCCACGTGTCTCCTTTCAGCACATTCTCTCGATAAGTATATGGCGCACTCCATCCTACGGCGTGTCTACGAAGACCTCGCTCGAGAGCAACTGGTGAGATGTCGACGTCAACTATCAACAGGAAGAACACGAACACTCTGGGACACTGAAAGAAGAATCCGAAGAACGCCATTGACTCAAGTTGAGGCTCGTCGTTCATATACGAATGTGCTTCCACACACAGTACTTCGCTTAAGCCTAAACACCAACCTGAATAGCTACAATTGTACACATCTAATCTTGTTGCTCTTCGAATCGAAGTCGCGTGTTTCGCCGGGGAAATCACACTCGGCAGCTTCCTCCCTGCTACCGTCAGAGCCCATGTATGTCCTGTCTTACAGTACAGATGCACAAAAGGTTTTTCTCTTCAGGGCAGATGTATGTATATTTTCTATATTCACAGCCTCTACATACCAAGCCAAACCGGTGCTGTGGAAAAAGACAACTTCAGCGAAGAGAATCAATTCCGAACTGATAGTAAGCATACCCCTGAACCCACCTATCCAAGACATTCGGGTACCGAGGCTATGTGCATCGAAGAGGCGCTGTCATAAGATAGATCTGTACACCTCACTTTCCTCTTGCACTATGGGATATGACGTTACCTACGTTGCCAAGTTGAGTCGTAGGGGAATCTCCAGTTGATGCATATGTTGCTTTTGTTCTTCTGTCCAGTTGTCATAGTAGTCGAAATAATCAAGACCTTCTTTATACGCCGCGGCCGCCTCGGCGATGTTTCCCTTCTTGAATGCGGCATTACCAGTCTCCTTCTCTTGAGCCGCTGCCTCCAGTTTCTCTTCTACACCCATTTCCCACTTCTGCTTCCTGCGGGGGCGGCTGTCTATCAACTCGACGTCAAACTGTAAGAAGAGAAAGGCACACGGCAAGAAAAAGAAAGGAGCCGGTGACCGAACCGTTAGCACACGAGACAGAGTCTAACGTTGAAGCATGATACTTACGAACCACAGTCCCTTCCAGGACTCGAGTCATCTGCATCCACACTGCATATACAAACCGAACTGTATAAACATGGTCGTGAGTCTACTACCTGGACAAGCCCGCGATATTTCAATCTGTCTTCTTGCCTAGCGAGCCCGTGTGACGGTCTTTGTTACCGAAGAAAATTCCCGACTTTCTCACATGAGTAGTGATCAGAGGCCACTGCCGTCAACTCACATGTAACTACACTCTGCTCAACTGGGGGTAGGCAGCTTTTCGAGGAACTCGGAAATCCTGGCATGAAGAAGACGGGGATAGTGTGCGAACTGCAGCACACCGAGGTGACAGTAGGTAAAAAAACTGATCCCTACAGAGAGAACACACGTGGCTCCTTCAACATATCGGGGGCGTCTGTTTCATCGTTCCTTGACTCACCTTGAGTACGGCATTTCCAGGGATGGAAGGCGGAGCTCCATGACTTCCATACCCGTAGCCAGGTTGAATGGTCTGCAGGCATCATAAACCCAAAGACACCGTAGCAGAAGAATTATCTCTTTGGTCCGAGAGTCTTTCGTGAAGAACAGCGACGAGGTTGGAAGCTATTGTGAAGTCATGTGTTTTCATGAAGATGTCGAAACTCATTACACTGTGATGCCATACGGTAGTCTGTAGTACTTCATGCAAGCACAAACGTCTTCGCGAGAAAAGCGGGCTGTTGCGTGTATGGTCAGAGAAACCACGACAGGTCTTACTGTGCAGTGGACGCCAACCTTTCGTACACCAGGGCTGGGCACATGACGAGCGCGGCGGCGCCCTTCCACTCGTGCTTAGGAGAAGAAACGATTCTATAGCGGGACAATGCATACTCAATGAGAGCTCCCTGGCGATGACCAGGGTGACTGGTATCAAGTAGCTGACAGCACTGGTAGAAAATTGTGATCTAAACCTTCCTGGCTTTCAGCAACTCTGGATCAACAACTCAAAGTCGAAGCTTTCTCTCTTGTTTTCTAGCTTCTGAAAAATGTCAGAGTTCTTCACAAGAGCGAGACCGACAGAGAAGACACGACAACAGAGAAAAATGGAGGTGTGAGGTGGAGACCAGATACAGTGTGTGGTGAAATGAGGAAAGTCAAAGGACAAGAGGAGGCGAGGAGAGGAAGCAACCAGAACAGACAGGGAGACGAAATAGACGACAGGCTCGAGGTGAGAAAGAATCTCCTGTAAGTATTCCGAACGTGGTGGAAGGAGGGAAATGCGATACCTATACAAATCGCCCTGTACGGCAAGTGTGTAGTGTGCATATGACAACCAAGAATGTCGCATACCAACACAGATGTCTATCCGAGACGCTAGGATTCCACCTCTTACCAGGATAGCGCGCTCGCCTTTCTTCATAGACGCCACACCAAGATCCCATCCCTTGATAACTTGTCCTTGGCCGATAGTAAATGTGAAAGGTTGATCTCGATCTCCTATAAGAATCAAAGCCAGCTCGAAACACCGCCTTTACTGCATCGCGACTCAATCATTACTCCAAGAGCGTGTGCATAGATGCACTAACAATATAGCAAACGCTCAGGCCATCTTCGTAGCACAGTGCTGGCACGTCACGTCAGATACATCTGGGCAGACCTGTCCGGGGCATTCACCCTCACCCTAATGCCAGTGTTCTCCGATGAGAGTTTTCATACTAGACACTATAGATCTGGACTCTATCTGCACACGAGAGGCTACCCGGCTCAGGTGTCTCCATCACGCCAGTGACTGCCTGCTCAACTGCACTGTCTCCCCCGTGAAGAGTCTGCGCCGTTTCCGACCCCGTAGATCGGTTGTCCATCACCCCTGCACAGATCTACGTACTGACTGAAAGTCTCAGAGAGGGTGCACTTCCCATGAGTTGTCAAAGAGCCGTCCCAAATGCCTCACGCGTGTACAGCTCTATCTACACCAACAGGATCATGTGCTGGCGATCTAGTCCGTTTTCTCGTGAAAGGCCAGGACGAAAAGTATCTCAGGTCAGTTTGATTTTTACGGAAATGGCAGCGCTTGTGCCCGTGCATACACAAGATTCTTTCAAGAAACACTCGAACTCTCCCTCTTTGAATGAAATTATATCTTCATCCACTGACAGACTCATCTCTGAGAAAAGTAAAGACAAGCTTGCTTCTTTTTGTGTGAGTTTCTTTACCATCAGGAGACTTACTGGATGAATCAAATTTTGTCCCGTCGAGGAGTGTTCCAGTGTAATGCACGACAACCTCTTCTCCTGGCTGTGGCCTTTCAGACAGACAGACAGAAGCATAGGCGCTCTTGATTTGTGTACAGCACTCTTTTCTTACGCATACAACCGAGAAAGAGCAGGACAATGTACAGGCGAAGACGAACGCGCTTGTTTTGAAAAAGAGAAAAAGAGAGGAGTGCTGGCAACAGTTAGCTCTCTGTTTCGCGGCTTGTCAGCTTGGAGCCTGATAGATAGGATTCCCTCGTTTAAGATACATATGCACTTTTCATACGAGAAAATCAAGATCTCTGCGAAGAGTGCGTGCTTATGACGCTTTTCTAAGGATGGACCACAAGGACGGCACACAAGAACATAGAGGGTCAGAAGGTGAAGAAGAACATGGTTGTGTTACTGCTGCTACTACATTTCCAGGCCGATGTCTCTTGCAGAGAGGCAAAGAAAGCGGGGAGAAACCTTTGTTTTCCTCCTTTCCAGAAGGGGTTGGAGCCATACGGGATTCCTTCCGGATGTATTGAAGATAGAGTCGCAAGAACATTCAGATCCGGTGCCACACACAGAATTCGTCGTCCACTGTGTCTACTCAACGGGCTGCTGAGCACACGGGTTCGCGTGAATAAAACTAAGGAGCTCCTATCAATGTCGTACAAAAGACAAAAGAAAGTCGTCCATCCACCACTTTTTGCCTCGTTTGACATCGCTGCTGTGAAAGAGGCGGCTACTTTGTCGGTTGGTCGTTCTGTGCTCCGTTGCCTAGCTGCTCCAAGGAGAGCCAGTGCAGAAGGAAAGCAGTCTTTCCCGTGTTACACCAAGGTTCCGGCGGGCAAGTGGGTCGTACGTTCTTGACAGGCCTTGTGAACTTACATGGGTCCATCTCCTTCCTTAACAATTTTCTTATACACTCCCTTGTCTCCGCTGGTAACCTCCTCCCCTGCATCTACAAGACTTGCGGGATCTGGCTCCAGCATTTCCTCTGCATCATGGCCATGTCCACCGCAGCACCCGCCACTACCGTGATGATGATGGCCTTTGTGATCGTGGGAATGAGCTTCTTTCTCAGGAGAACAACACGCATCTCCTGTTGAGGCGCAGGCCTCGGTGGGTGGAGTTGTTGTTGTAGGGTCTTGCGCCATACTGTAGAAAGACGGCGTATGACAGGTGCACGGTAACACAGGCTCGACTACTGGAGAGAACACGCGGAAGACGGGAGAAGACCCTCCTGGCAGACTCAAGAGTGCTCGTGTACGATGTTGAGCAGAATGGGAATGCTGACGGCGTGCAATCCCGGAAGAGAGAAGGCACAGCTCAAAACAACACAGGAGAAAGCGGGATACAACAGCAACCAAGGAAAAAAGAGGCACAGCGAAAAAGGCGGGAATCTTCTGGCCTGTCACCTCCACGGTGCATCGACACCAGTCAATGTGTGCAGCAAGAGTCGCGCGAAGGGAGAAGCTAAAGAAAAGGGCTCGCAGATGAGTTGCTCACGAGACACACGCCAAACCCCCACGTTCGCCCGTCAAAAATGGCAGCTGCCAATTTGCGTAAGGCTTGTATGCACGTGGTGAAAATATTCATCACCGGTACACCCGTCTTGCTGGGACATTAGTAGGCCCCCGAAGCCGCAGGTGGTGTGCCGCAGTAACACCACTGCGCATCCACACACGGCACCCAGTCCGTGTGGGGGGTGACGGCGAGATGTTTTTCCGAGTCCTGTAGAGATGAGGTTGAGGACATACCACGTACCTGCAGCTTTGAAAACGGATACATTTCCCTCAAGAGTTGCAGAAAAATCTTTCTTTCAACAGAGACAGTCCCAGCAGGCCACTCCTGCCCAGTCGTCCGACTTCGAATGATGGTCGTCTCTAGCCCTTGCTAAAGAACCAGACCATCGTTCAAGAAGCCTCCTTATGTACTGCGTGAATTCAAGGACAACCTGACCGTCTCTCTCCAGAGGGGACTTCCTTATTCTCGCGTACAAAGGCGCATGCTGACTAAGGAAACGGTGTGAAGAAAAATGTATGTGGTCTTGTGAGCATCGGAGCCCGGTAGTCAGTTCGGCTCCGTCACCAGTTCCGGATCGCGGAGGCGGTAAATTCTCGACGAGGTTACGCACCCAGTTTGTGGCCCGTGCACTCAGACTATCGGAGGCAAGGCAACACGTATAGGCAGAAGAGACCGGCCTTTCGGCACCCCAAGGGTTCGCACAGCACACCGGCACGGCGGGGCTCGTCACCAAAAGGGATAGTGCGGCAAAGCGTTAGGGGATTAGAACTGCATGAATTGCGTACAGCGTACAGCCTTCCGGTTAGAATCCCGGTGCTCGATGGATGTTTGTCTTCGTTGCTGCCGGTCGGTTAACCGCAGTAGTAAATTACCATGGTGGAAGGCTCGCCTGCAGAGCAGAGAAGATAGGATTTCGCTACGCCGCCTGAGACTGGCCAGAGCATTCTCTCGCGACAAGCGATGGGGTATTCGTTGAAGCGGGAAGACTGCTAAGGAGAAAAACCGCCAGAGGGGGACGGCATCCAAGGGTGGCTGCTCCCAGGTTACGCTAGACGTCCTGAGGGCGGTCCTACATTGTGGCTTTGGCGAGCTGGGGAACCGTGGGTTTTTCCCAAGAAGGCTGACACACACGTTTCGGTACAGGTGCCAGTGAAAGTGCCGCGCCAGCGCACGATATGTGTACTTCAGCCGGAGGCGGTGGAACGTGGGCGGGATAACGCTGTCACGAAAGGGCCTTTTCGGAGCTCTGCCGAGCCCTCTGGAAGACAGAAATATGGAAACACCAGGCCAGGCTGCTGCGGCTCCACAGGAACTGCGAGTAATCAGTCGGCTGCCAGAACACTGGTGGGCTTGGAGTGCTCAGGAAGTGTAGCACTGCATATCCACGGACAGGTGTGCATGTGAGGAATAGGTAAAGGAGGGGTTTATGAGATGAGGGACAATGGATTTAGCCGCGTGCGCAAGGGAGCTGGGCCCCTGCGCAGCACACGTAGACAGAGTCTCCGACATAACACCAACAGCGAACTCGCTTAGTAGAGACTTGAGCACGCCGTGGAAAAAAACAAAGCACGCGCAAACTAAGGGGAGTGACCGTCCGTTGCCGGCAGGAGAGCTAGCCCGCTCGGGAAAGGCTCCGCCGCAGTCGAGAACGGCAGCAGCATTTCAAGCTAACAGCGCAGCCACAGTAACTTTGTGCAAAGTCTGTCGACGGTATCGGCCATGTAGAGGCGCCCTTGTCGCCTGTCCTGGGGTAGATAGCACGGAAGATTCGAAGCCCTGACGTACAGAAGACTCGAACAAGAGCCGGGAGAGCACCCGCCCCGGCAAGCAAAGTAGTGGTAAAGGAGGGCCAAGAGAAAGAGGAACAGGATGGCCAAAAACAGCAAGAAGAGTTCTTTTGCTGCAGGAGTGGCGAATAGAGAGCATGTCGTTTGTGCCGGTGCCTGGCATAGAGGCCAACGACGGGCAGCTCACCAGTCGAGGAAGCCTGTCGGACGATCTGTGACGAACAGTCTCGAAACAGTGTTCTCTAGAACGGAAGCCTTGACTGAGCACTGGGAAAGAGGGTATTCTTCGATGGTGCCATTTTGTTTGTCTTGGCTGGGACGTGTCATCTTCCAGACTGGTTTGGCCAGGCGTGAGATCAGCCCCACCGAGGCCGTGCCTTGAGGTCTTTTGGTTCGAGAAGGAAGAGCTTTCGTGCCACGAAACGAGTGCGGTGCCCACATCCGTTTCGGTGTCCGTGCCTTTCCGAGATCCGTGGGGAGGGCACTCAACACCCGGGGTGCGACCAACGATGGCGTGTTTCCCATATACCTAATGTTTGTGGGGCTGTACGAGTCGAATACTTGTACAAGTACATACGTGGAGCCTTTTTTCAGTGCACCCAGACCCTTGGCTAGCCCCGATGGGTAAGTCCTGGGCCCGGTGCGCCTCGCCCTGCTGGCGCGGACATTCGAGTGAGTAGCCGGAGGAGAAATGCATGAATGCCGATCGCAAGGCTGGCGTAGAAGCCGGTGCTGAGGCACAGAGCTCGGGTTGCCGTCGTCCCTAGTGCCGCCGACACGCCCCTCGGAATTCCTCTGACTAACAAATGTGAGGAGCCGAGACACGGTACGCCGTCTAGACGGACCAGTTGCTATTTAAGAGAGGAATCAGCTGTCGGCTAGGTCAATGAGCCGTCTGCGTGCCTGCCCAGTCGGCTAAGTGCTCCACTCCACCTCGATCGACGTGTAGTGCAAACTCGCAGTGACTACATGGTGTCGCTACGACAGTCCACACATCTTCAGAAAAAAAGCCCACATCAGCCCGATAGAGGTGCGAACGGTTTCCCGGAGATAAGTGCCATGGAGTCCCTAACAGGCGGGGAAACACAAGACAAAACGCGAGGGCCCCAGAGAAACAGAAAGTGCGGTACTTTTTTCTAGCACTTTCAGACTGGCAAATGCCAGAACAGCTTCCCCAGCAAAAAGTTTCTGCCAGTTCGACTAGCTCCGCCTTCAGAGCATGCAGACGTACTAGTGGAATTTTCGTGCCGAAGGGGAGAAGGCGTACGAACTGGACTTATTCCCGTACAGCTGCGCAGGAGAGAAGACCCTTAGTATATTTGAGTTCTGCGTTCTTACCCGCTGCCCCTCAAAATGTCCAACGACACGCGAGAATTAGAGTAGATAGCTTCGCGAAGTGGTAGGCCGGGTTGCTAGCTCCAAGTAGTATTTGCCCTGACCGGCTCATAGGTGTTTGTTTTGTTCAGTTGAAGGCCACACCAGCCTACAGGTACTTGTTGTTCAGTAGGTCACTCGAATACGTAGCTTCCAGAAGTGATAGGCCAGTCATTAGCTGCAAGCGGTATCTGCCTTGGTGGCTTCAGCGAACCTGTTGCCTTCACGAACCTGTATGGCGGGGGCAAGTGTGATCCGACGCTGCTCTCTGCTCTCCCGCGTCCGACGCCGCTACGTGGAAGTGTCGTGACGAGCACCCCCGTGGAAGGCGAGTCCCCAAGTAGTGGCTTGCACAGGCAGCCGGTGGTAAGAGAGCTGTGATATTAGTCTCCTAGACGTCGGACCCGTGTTGCGCTCCACAGGGACTGTGCTTCCTCCCATTCCGCTTGCGTTGACGAGCAAGCTGGAACGGCGAGTGCGTTCGAGTGGTGACGCTCACAGCAGAATCTCCCCGTAGACTGTATGATGCTAGGTCACCATAAGCAATACAGAGGGGGACCAAGTGAGCGAGAAAGCATCTGAGCTATCATCTGAGGTGAGGAGGGTCTCTCCGAAGTACCACCTCTGTTGCCGACGACGTGCCGGAGGTAAGTTACCGCCCTGCTCCGTCCATGAAGCGCTGGAGTCTCTGAACTGTCTAGGGTATTGGTGACATCTGCAAAACCGGTCCGTGTCCAAGGCAGCGCCACCTACAGAAGTCGCTTTTCATTTTCCACCCGACACGGGAATTACTGAGAGAGTATTGCGCTTTCTTTGTTCCCAAGAGGGGCCGAAGACGCCGTTTCCTTTATATTTTCTCAGGAACCCCCAGTTACTCTATTTTTACCTGTTGGAGCGCCGACTTCCTTGTCGCTGGAAACCGTAGTCTGTCCATAACCGCAAAAATTTTCACTTCGCAAGACGGTAGCTGATAAGAATGCTCACGCCGCCAGCCATCCACGGGTTGCAGGATTGCCGGAGAGCTAGACAGCTCAGCGAAGCGAGTTACACGTAGACTGCCCGAACCTGGAGAATGTGTGGAACTACCAGTCCTCCGTGAGTGACCGTCAATCAGCTCACAGTTAGCTCGCGCGCACCTTTTCGGTCTTCCGAAAAGCAGGCAGCTCCACACAACCCGTCAAGAAGAGTATGCACAGGAGCGTTTAGTGTAGAGTTTGGGTGAAATCTCCATCCCAGTGGGACAAAGAAATCCTGGTTAGTGCCCTGCTTATTTAGGTCGATTGCTGCTTCTCTTCTTTTCTCATGGGACCCGCTGAGAAGTGAACTCAAAGTAAACCCCACGGCTAGCGAGCTGCCAACGTAGTAGTCTCCAGCATGCAACGTCTTCTGATTGCGGAAGCTCCTTTTCTTTTTTCTGCTCGCTAGGTTCGAAGGGTGGCCAAGTTGAACAGACACTGGCGTCGAAATGAGTTGTCCTGTTCAAGAGAGAACGTCGCCCGCAGCACCCGGGGGCGGGGTCCCAAACCACGCCACTAGGTTCGAGCCGAGGTCGTAGATCTCTATCAAAACACATACTGGAGGAAATCCATCCAGGAGGCTTTAGCTCGTGGTGATACCCCAGAAAGGAAGGATCTTGCTGCTTCGTTCAGATCTCGGCTCGTCGTCGTGACTTCCACGTTCGCATCGCCCCGGTACGATGGCGCGTGTCAGGAGAGCAGTCCGGTGTGTTACGATAAGAAAGTCGTGGTACTTCATCAAGCTGCAAAGGAGCCACAACTGATCTGTTGACAAAAAAAACAAACGCCAAGGCCGTCGGTGAAGTGATCTTGGGGGTAGGCCCCAAACACGGACCACACAGGTCTCCCACGAGCCAGCTACTTGCCTCCCTACTTTTTGAAACCAAGATGATGTTGATCTAAGTCTTGCTGGTCCAGATCTTCTTTCTGTTAGTTCTCCTACCATTACTTTTCCTCTCATTTACATCCTTCTTCCCTGTGCTTAGGAAATCTCTTCGAGTACGCATGGCGATCTATCCGAAGAGTATCCGAATGCCTGGTTGATTCCCTGTTGCTACACAGCCTAGATTTGACTTCTCCCCGGACGTCAACTGGTTTCGTACGTTTGAGACATCTTGATGTGTCAATCTTAACGGGGCAGACCTGCCTTGTGGAGGAGAGCGAGTAATCTTTCTTTTTTGCGTCCGGATACACGCACCGGCCCGGCTCGTAAAAAACCTGATCAAGATCCCTGCCTTCCTTTTTCTTCCGGGTAGGACCCCGACGACGCATATCACCTAGCGATCGTCACCACATGAAGTCACAGCTTTATTTGCCTACTTGGCTCCCTTCTCTAAATAAGTATCTTTGTTTATTTCACCACCTTCAGAACCTCACAAACTCTCCGAAAGGCTAGCGAGCTACGATCCGTAGTCTAGATAGATCTGTCCGGCAGAACCAGGTCGTTGTCTTCCTCCGGCCGGGTGACCTACTCTGTTGGTTCTTCTCCTGACCTCCTTCAAAACGGTGTTCGTTGAAGCCGCCAGGCTATCTCTCCTATCACTTCCATACCCTACAAGAAGATTCCACTTATTTGTCTTTGTTCCCAAAACGTTTTCCGACCCTTCGAAGCTTGCCCTGCCACGCTCTCAGTCCAAACTGTCTACAATCGTTCTCTATCAAGGCACATTTCTTGTTTCCCGTATTCTTCTTCCCCACTTGCTGTTGTTTGTCCCTGTCTCTCTTGGAGTCAGTAACTAATTAAGATTTCCAGTCTTGTTCGTTATTCCCTCACGCAAGTTCACATGCCGGCCTGACTGGTCTCCCCTGAAGGACAGTCGCCAACATATCACATTTCCGAGTTTTTCTTTTGTTTATGGATCCGTCCAAGACCTCTGAAGGAAGCAACTAGGACGAGGGCTCAGTAGGATCTTTGGTGCGCCTTCTCTATACTTCGTACTGAACGTTATGGTCGGTACCCGACTCTGTCTTTTTTTCGCTTCTACACAACGATATACCGAAGGGAGATGAAGATGCCCTTCATGGATTCTCTCCACTTATCAAAAGAAGGATGAAAAACATGCAGGCGTTACCTCGTGCTGTGTGGAATAGATCCCTTCATAGGTCTGTATCTGTATTACGAAGGGTTGGCTTAGTAGTTGTCGCTTGAAGGGTAGAAGTAACAGAAAGGCTGTAGGCGTAGGAACTACCTATCAAGGAATACCGGACCGGAGTATTCCAGAGGCGTCTCCAGAACCACTTGGCCCTCTTGCCCTGCAGAATCATTTCCTCATGAAGTCACAGCCGTAGAAAATCTATTCAGGTATACTTGATGAAGCGTGAGGGATACTGTATAGGGGTGATCTTTTCAGATCTGTTTGCGTTTGCCACGTGCCTGCCAACTAGAAGCACGCGCCTGGTTCCCCACAAGGAGATTTCGCTCGAAATGGTAGGAGAGAGGAGAGTCAGCTTTCTTAAGGGTACGGACGGTCACCACGAGAGACAAGATTGAAACGGTCAGATGGAGATCACAGGCCCGTCCCTTCCTGGTCCGTACAATCGCGTCAACTCTTGCGAGACTCGTCTTTGCGGAAGGCCGTCGAAACATACCCATGACCGACGCCAGTGGGAGTCTTCCACGAACACAGATAAGCAGGAAATGCTCGAAATGAAGAAGACTTCAGCCGTCCCGGTGCGGGAGGAAGGGAATATTTCAGGAATCCTTCTTCGTGTATCGTCACCTCACAACGGAGAAAAGACCACCTCATTATCTCTTTCTCCGGCAAGTGACCCAGAGGAACCCTCGAGGGAGAAGACAAATGGAGAGCAGAACGCACTTATCCCTTCCTGGGGACACAAAGATTTTGTGCAGTCCACCACGGGAGAACAAGAGGTGAAGGAAAGCTCTCAGACAAACTCTATAGTTTCATGTAACGCTATTCAGAAAGGGAATATCAGGAATTTAGAGGCTAGTGAAACTCACAGAGTCTCTCCTTGCCACGGACAGCCTTCGGAAGATGATGATGGGAGAAGAAACAATGAATCTACCAAGGACAGAGATGACCAAGGTGGAGCTCCTATCCATGTGTATGTACCGGCGGAATCTGTAAAGCCCCTTCTTGCAGAAAGGATGAAAGAACTCAGTCCTCTTCAAGCGTCTTTACACACGAGTAGCGAAACACAACCAGTCCCTCCCTTAACTCATGATAGTCACAAGCTTTCTTGTGTTGCTACAGTCGAAGAAAACAACCTTATAAAGAAAGGACGCCAGATGGTCTCGCTTTCTTCCGAGACACATGTTGCTCGCAACGAAAGAGATGTTGGTGAGTCAATGACCTGTCGTCTTTCATCTGCTGTTACATCTGACCGAAGTCTTATGGAAGATTCGGATCACCCGATTCTAGCCAAGGCATTACACAGTCAGATGGTAGTTTCAGCTGAGGAGCGTTGTTCGAAAAGAAAGACTGCTTGTTGCAACGTAGCCGACCATCCTTCTCGAGACGGCCATCTTCTACCCTCCGACACTAGAGCACTGGATAGGAACCATAAAGGAAACGAAGACGGTACAGGTGAATCCATTGAAGGAGATTCCAAGCGTCCGCAGGAAGGATATCTTCCAGATAATGAATCGACGATGTCTCCTACCTTAGAACAGTCTTCACTCCACTCTCCGGAGACAATGAGAACATCAACAAGATATCAAGCTCAACTGCTATATGAAGGGAAACACATAACTTCAGATAAAGCTACTGACAACACGTCCCCGTCATCTGCGTCCATGATCGCAACAACTCCCGTCTCCCAGCCCTTCTCTCGAAGTCATGAACAAGCTTATTTGAAGAAGGGTATCGACACTGCTCAAGCCAAGAAGAACAATCGAGATGCCGTTGAGACAGAAGAAATTCAATCTACAGATCCTTCCTCGTCTTCTTCTTGTAGATTAGACAGCGATGGTTCAGAGATGCAGCGAACGGCTACTACTCATTTCTCGTCAGTTGTTACCACAGAACTCTGCGGGGAGTCCGCTTCTTCGTCCTCGTCTTCTGCATTATCATTTGTAAATACACCTTCTACTTCTTCTACTTCCGCTGCTTCCTCGTCGTCATGCCACTCCACTGGCTCTACCTTCACCTCTATCTCTCCTTGTCTTTCCTCAACAGACAATTCGTCGTCTTCCTCTGCAGCACGTCGACCGATATCAGAAGAGGAGACTTACAGCGTACTTTCTCATCAGAATCAGCATCTCCGCCCCTCATTCGACAGCTCTCAGGAGACAGTCAGCTCTAGGGGTCCTATCGAATCATCACAAAGGAGGAATAGTCAACATGACAGTGATCAGTCCAGGTCTTGTTCTTCTTCTTCCTCTCCGCTCCTTCCTTCTCCATCGCCGCTTTCCTCTTGTACGTCTTCTCGTGGAAAAGAAGGGTATCTACCCGAATCATCGGGCTGTAAAGCATCTTCTACCACGAAATCCACTGCCGCTATCTCTACAGACGTCACTCCTAGTATGACTCATGCTCTTACCGCCGCTATACAATCGACAGCTGTCTCTTCTTCGACCCCTCTCAAAACAGGCACCGTGCAATTGACCGTACGAGAGGACAGTAGCTATAGAGAATCTATTCCGACACGAATGGAAACAGAAGAAGAACGTATCCTTTCTAGAGCCGTATCATTGAATGAGAAAGATAAGCTGAGCCAGGAACAAAAAGAGAAGAAACATGTGGGGGATGTATCTCTAGCAGGAGGTACAATCGACGAAAAGATGAATGACAGAGGAGAGAGTAAAAGAACACAGGCAACCAGTAAACAAGTGATACCTTCCTCGCCTCTTCAGATGGTACAGCCACCATCTTTACCGACTGTAGATGCGACATGTGAACGGAGAAAAGAGCAGCCTGAGGAAATCGACGTCGAAAGACAGGAAGGTAAGAGATGCCCTCTCCACAGAAGAGACGAAGTAGAGGGTGACCATCTAGAAAAGAAAGATCGAAGTTCATTAGTTGACTCAGAGGTTCAAACGGACGAGAATGAAGAGAAGAAAGGAAAGACAAGCTTAAAGATGAAGTCAAGAGGCGACTCGTGTCTTCTTCTTCCTTCATACTTAGAGAAGTATGCTACAAAGAAGACGACCAATAGTAAAGGAGAGAACCAAGTAGTAAGCGATGATGAGCTGATGGGAATGTGCAGACAGTTCATACAACTAAGGTCAGAGCTAGTTCGAATCTTCGATCAAACGACCCTCCAAGCGTCAAGAGAACTCATGCATCTACAGGGGGGGACGGGTAGTGCTTCTCGGACTGGAGAAAGAGAAGAAGAAGGACGGAGGAAAGAAGAAGATGAAGGAGGGAACGAAGGAGAGGAGAAAGAAGACGGTAGTCATGCTTCTTCTTTACCTAAGCGAAGATCTTCTTGTTCTTCTTCAGTTTCTCAGTCTCGTTCTCATCACCATGCAAGAGGGGAACGACAGACAGGAGAGATTCAAGACCGCTTCTCTGTCTCTACCCCCCCTTTGAAAGAGAGAGTGAGCGAAAGGAAATCTCATAGAGTCGATAAGGAGAAGGAAGATGAAGAAGGAGAAGTAATCGATGAGAGAAGAACGATCACTGAAGAGAGAATGTTGTATGTAGGAACAAGTCACTACCGTAAAAAAAGAAGTCCCAGTAGAGAAGCCGTCGCTACATCTCTTTCATTAGAAAGAAAGGAAGAACATGGAAGAGGGAGAGAGGGAACTTTACGAAGAAAGAAAGAAAAGCAACACGAAGAACTGAAAGAAGAAAGGGAAGAGTCACAAGCAGGACGTCAGCATGAGCCTAGTGAAGGTACCGGGAATGGGAGTAGTAGTAGCGGGGCTTCCTCAGGAGAAAAATCGAATAGAGGAGATGCGACCATTCATGAAGAGGGGGATCGCAGTTCTCATATTGTCAGTAAAGCTTCTCCCCTACCTTCTCGGCCTCGGTCTCTACGGATAGCAAACAACAATAGTAGGCGAGGACGTGGATCTCCAGGAGACGTCAGAAGAGAAGAAGGGAAGAAGGAAGAACAAGAAGGAAAAGAGAAGCGTCACTATGATACGCATACCTCTTCAACATCAGATTCTCAGTCTCGTCATTCTCCTTCTAGCTCTACTCGACCATCTCGGCATTCTTCTTCTTCTTCGTTTGAGCCTTCTTCCGCTTCGGCCGCCTCCTCTTCCCCATTACCCCCCTGCCAGTTGTCATCTGTACTTACACCTGAGAAGTCAAGTAGAACGACCACCACCATTCATCATCACGAAAGCAGGTCTTCCCCACCTCGTAAATCGTCATCTTCGAGGCGTCCGTCTTCTTGTTGCTCTCCATCTTCTTCTCTTGCTAAGTTGTCTGCTATCTCTTCATCCTGCGAGAAAAACTTTCAGCCGTCGTCGTCAAGCTCTTCTTCTTCTTCCTCTTCGATCGTTACACGCAGACAATCACAGCCTCTTTCTACTTCTTCTTCTTGTTCTTCTTCTTCTTCATCTTTATCACCCTCATCGGGAAGTAAGACACGTGACAGCAATCATTCTCATCACCGCCGGCATCTTCCCCCCCCTGCTCTTCTTTCTTCTTCTTCTTCCTCCTCCTCCTCTCCTTCTTCGCATGTGAGTCCTGTCTTGAGAGATAAGAGAAGACGGAGAAAACGTCTTCCTCACCATCTCTTTCCTTCATCCGCTCCTGCTTTTCTGCCTCCTCTCTTGTCTCCTGAGACTCCCCCTCGGCCCCCTACAGCAGGAGGAGCAGGAGATCTTCTGCATCTCTTTTCGCCGCCACATCCACATCTCTTAAGAGAGACGAGCCAACATGATCATCATGATAAAGAAGGAGAAGAAAACCAGAGAGAAAGAAGAAGAAGAAAGAATTCTCCTTCATCTTCCTCTTTCTCTCCATCATCTCAACCTACGTCTTCCTCATCACACAAGAATGCCTCTTCGTTCTTTTCACAGACTTCTCCTTCTCCAGACGATACAGAAAACCTGTTGCTTCATCCTTATGACCTTATGTACCCTAGTAGTCATGATCAGAGTCGTCAATATCTCCTTCATGGTGGATCTTCTTCTCGATCTATAGGCTGCTGGGAAGGGGTGGGAGGAAGTTACTTCGGTGAGTTCTTCTCAGACGACTATGAAGACCTAAGCTACGGAGACGATTCAGATCTTTTCTTGTGTTCTCTTCCTTCCTCATCGTCAGGCGATTTCTTTTTAACCTCCTTGTCGGCTCAATCGACTCCTGAACGTCCACTTCACACTCCACCTCGTAGCAGTCATAGCCTAAGCCATCTTCATACTCATGTAGGATCTCCTGCTGTCCCAAGTCTATCCTCTTTCTTTTCTTCTGGAGACCACCAGAGAGCGAGTCAGAATTTGCAGTCTAAGAAAAAGGATGTAGTGAAAGGAAGAAAGAATAGTTTTCCTGAGGGAGACGATGAACAGCAAACAGGCAAGGCCGCCAATGATAATGGAGATGAATGTGGAGCTCATTATCGTGAGGGACACCAACAGGGTGAGCGAGATAGGGAATCTTCAAGGGAAGGAAAAGGAGAAGGAGACGACGAGAAGAAAAAGAAGGCCGAGGATAAGGATAAGGGAAGACAAGGGGGTGAAGATGATGAAGAAAGCAGACGTGAAAAGATGCAAATGCAAACAAGTGTATGTACACTAGGCGTCGGAGGAAGAAAGAAAGAACGAGGAAGACTTTCACCGAATCCTTCTGTTAGGAGAGCCCGTTCCTCTTCTTCCTTATCTCAATCTCTTCAATCAGATATGAAGTCAAACGTCTTAGACTCAACACCATCGGAACAGTCTGATGGAAGAAGCGGGAATTATCGTCCTCCTTCTTCACTCCTTTCTCCTTCTTCTCGCCACGAAATGATAAGCTCAGCATCATCGGAGACAAGAGATGGCTACCACGATAAGGATATGAAGGGAGATGGTCTCCCTGGCAACTCTGTTGTCAGAAGGACTTCCTCTTCTTCTCTAACGATAGAAGATAGAAGCTCGAATTCTCTACCTCCTCCATCAGATCCGTCTGGAGAACATCTTCTCGTCTCTGGTGGCTCTCGCCCTACGTGTCATATGACTAGTGACAGTAAGAATCATACCAAAGCAGATATCGAGGAAGATCACTCACTATCCAGAGAAAGTTCTTTCTCCTATCATAATCGACAAAAGAAAAGATCAGGCGCTCCCGGAAGTCAGGGCAACGGGACGGGAACAACACGGAGTGGAGAAGAAGAAGAAGAGTTAAGTCATCTAGGTATAACAACGTATGATGAGACGGAGAAGAAGAGAAGAATCGGTGAGGGTTATTCTTCATATCATGAAACAGAAGATGGTGAATGTGGTAGTTCTAAATCCCGAGCTTATCATCCTACACAAGCGACGACTCTAGCCACTGGAGGACATCTTCGATTTACGAGTCCATTCTCTTCCTCTTCTTCTACGTTCGCTAGTGGAAGGACATCAGAGGGGTGTACATACACTCCATACTATCCCTACTATTCGTCACATGCAGGTACGTCTCCTTTCAATTCCTTCTTTGGCAAGAGAGAAGAAAGCTGGTTCATGACAGTCATAAGATCACTCTCGCATCTCTTATCGACCACCATAAACAACTATCTTTTCTTCTTTTCTTTCTTTTACCATCTCAGGAAAACATCTGCAAGAAGACACAAAGAATAACATTGATCCAAGGAAAGATTCTTTCTTCTCTTTCGGCTCTTCTTTAAGAGAGACGGAAAGAGATCAGAAACGTCATGACACCACTGATCCTTCTACGACGACTACTACTACTACCGCCATCAATAGAACCATGACGTCTAGTAGTTCATCTTCATTTTCTTCTTCTTCTTCTTCTGCTCCTTCCATTCAGATCTCAAAGCAGACGTACGAAGAGGCAGAGTATGGAAGTCATCGGCCTTCTCCCCGATCTTCTTCTTGCTTGAATGCATGCGAGAGTTCTCTTGAAGGCATGGGAGAAGGACACAGTCAAGCACCCCAGGGGGCGTGTGGAGGCACAAGCCAGAGTGACGAGGACCTACCGCCACAGGCAGTTCAGCAGGATGAGAGAAGATTCCATCGGACTATAGGAAAAGGAAGAAAAAGAGAAGGAGAAGTAGCTCAAGAATATTATCATCCTTCATTGTCTAGAGACCTACTCTTATCAACACATCTTCCTTCTGAAACTTCAAGAAGAGAAGGCTCCTCGACTCATCTAAGTCACCGTAAGACGATGATACCTCCTGTAGATGAAGAGGAGTCATCTCAAATATATACGGCGAGTCATCGCTTCAACATGAAAGGTCTCCCGTCCCCAGGTGGAGAGAGAGAAGAGAAGCGGAGAGGGCGAGGCCATGATATGAAGGAAGAGAGTGAAGAAAATCATCCATGTCTCCTCTTTGGAAGTGAACAGCGGGGTGATCCTTTCTCTACTAAAGAAGAAGAAGACCAAGCAGCACGTCACCAAGGTAGAGAAGAAGGAAGAAGAGATGAAAGTAGTTCAAGTCAACACCATAGAGGCATATTACAAGAGGAGAGAATACGCTTCACTTCCAATCATTTCTCCCCTCCGTCTTCGACTACTACCACTACTACTACTACTATTAGTACAAGGACAACTACCTGTTCTTCTTCCTCCTCCTCTTCATCTCTTTTCTTTCCCCCCCAAGAATCTCTACGTCAGCATCCATATCATCCCCATCATCTTCACCCTCATTCAAGTCATCTCTATTCACCTCAATATTCGTACTCTCATGATGGAGGGGTATTGGTAGGAAGGGGAGAAGAAAGAGGTATAGGCCTATCTGCTCCTTTCTTTCTATCCAATTTTCCATTCAGTCGGACAGGACGGAGATTTGAAGAAGGAGAGGAACGGGGCATAGGAAGTAGCGATTTCCGCCAACCCAGTGTGATCGAAGATGACGTCGTCATCCCCTTCCTTCGTGTCGCTTCTTCTCCTCCTCTCTCTCCCACCAGTACATCTCCAAAGCTCCCTCTTCATTCTAACCAAGTATCGAATTCTCCTCTCTTTCCTTCTCTGGCACAGAGAGAAGGAGGCAGCCAACCATCCGATATCGACGATAAAAAGGGACTTCTGAATCCAGGTGACCAACGAGGAAATCCTTCTTCTTCCTCGTCTTTCCTTTTCCCATCTAGCAGTATACACCAAAGCCAAAGTAGCTTCGACTCAGCCTTCTTGATGCCTCACAATAGAGGAATCGAAGGACGCGGGGGGAGAGGTAATCTACTACCCACTCCTCCTTCTTCAGCCCAAGCGGGTTATAGAGGGGGGTCAGAGACGGACGATCAGAGAATTTCTTCAGGAGAGAATCTAAGCTTTTCGAGTAGATACTATTCTAACACGGATACTAGAAGTACAGCAGGTAGCGGAGGGGGGGGTGGTCACAATCGATCTAGTAGGGGTGGAGGAAATCGACGTTCGTCTAAGACTACCAGCGGAAGAACTTCTCATCAAAGAGGCGCTCGGGGGACTCGGAGAGCTTCCTCCTTCTCTTCTTCTTCTTCTTCTTCTCAGCTTACTTGTTATAATGAAGGGAAAGGGACCGACTCTGGATCTCTCCTATCGACAGAATTAAACGGAAAGAGAGATGGAGAGAGAATCGACTCCGAAGGAGAAGGGGAGAAGGAAGAGCCTTCTAGAAGAAGAGCCAGCAGTAATAGCAGTGGGACTGGGGGTATCGTAGTAACCCATCATCCACAGGCACACACTTCACTCCCGCACTCCCAGGGGGACTCTCAACTGGAAGATAGCCCTCCTACCCGTCTGAATGTTACATCATCGTCTTCTTCTTCTTCATTACGGGGATATCGTTCAAACAGAGGCTCAGCTAAAGATGGAGTAGCTCTTCTTAAGACAGAAGGCCAAGGAGGAGAAACTCAAGCCTCCCGTGGTGGAGGAGGAGGAAGAGGGAGAGGAAGTGGCCATCACCCTCATCATACAGCAGGCGGAGGAGGGGGGGGGAGTGGAAATAGCTGTCGACTCTGTAGAACTCGACAGACACCTCAATGGAGATATCTCGATGGTTTACCTGTATGTAATGCTTGCTATATGAGAGCACGAAAGAAACAACAGGCCGCGACAGGACTGAGGAAACCTGTATCTCTTGCAGTCATCTCGGGTCTTCTTCCCAATCTTCTTCCTCCTTCTTCTTCTTCTCCTTCTCGCACTACAAAGACCAACAGCATGTCGGCCACTCTTCCTCCTCCTTCTCCGCCTCCTCCTCCTACTACTACTGCCGAACATCGAGAGAAGGCTAACACGGGGTCTCACGTGAAAGAAGAAGAGAAGCCTCTCACACCTCATCCTTCTTCTTCTCCTACAGCCATGGAAGCGAGTGAAGGAAATAGGGGGTGTCCAATGAGAACAACGGAAAAAGATGACAGGAAAGAACATAGAGTTTGGACTCGAGAAGAGAAGGGTGGAGGGAATGAAGGAGAGATGCTGGGGAAGACAAGCGAAGTAACAGAAACACCAGACACAATGAAGCAAG